>NW_017307138.1:382129-386429 GCF_000935625.1 Nanorana parkeri | reverse complement strand
GGCAGGCAGGCAGGGCAGCATGTTTGTTATATTTTATTCTGCCCACTCTGCTGCACAATCTTTGCAGTATGTCTGCCGCCCGCTTTCTGGCCAGAGTGCCTCTGCCTGCTAAAGGCCAGCTCTTAGCAATCTGGGATGCTGTGGCCATCATCCCGCAGCCATCACTGGTTGCCAGGAGCTAGGCGGGGCGCTGGGAGATCATGCTAAACTCAACAAACTGAAGAGAGAAGCTGATTGGTTGCCATGGACAACTGCTCCAGCTTCTGTCTGCTCCAGTAAGGCATATACTGGATTAGCCAGAGAGACATCACAGCCGAAGATACTGCCTGCTTCCAGGGTCTGCCTGTTTGATTAATACTTCCATAGGAAACTTCTAACTGCACATTATTTATGATGATGATCTAGTTCTGCAGGCAAAACCTGAGCTACAGACTCACACCAGCGTCTTATTAAAAAACCCATCTCCTATACACATTAGACATGTGTGATTCCTTTAGTTCCGAATCAAAATTCAGACAAATTTTCATTCGTACATTTGGACGCATCTGCTCCGCCCATTTGTTTACATTCAGGCCAGGGCTGTCATTTTGCAGCGAGTCTTCGGCAGGTTTGGACGGGTCTTCGGGCGTCGGGACTTATTTTATTTTGGCGGGTGTCGTTTATCCTGATTGAGGTGGACCTACGTCGCTGGACAACGTGATTGACGTTGGAATACTTTGATCTCTTTAGTGAATGAGTAGGGATACAACTACTCCTTACTCATTCACAAGGGGTGGGCAGCTGGGTGCACCCTTTATAAAAGGTGGTACCCAAATGCAAATAAGCCCCCCTTGCCTGCAGACCACCAGCCCTGGGTTGTGGGAAAGAGGGCCTTGTCCTCATCACCATGAGGACAAGGTGCTTTTCTGGGGGGTTTCCTCAGGCAAAGCACCCTCCCCATGTCGAGGGCATGCAACCTGGTATGGCACTGGGAGGCGGATGTGCGCACCTGAAGGGTCTGGTATTAATTATGGGGAGAACCCCACGCTTTTCTTTTCATTTTTTACATTGGGGGTCCCCCTAACATTCCTACCAGACCTAAAGGGTCAGATATCAATTAGAGGGGGAACCCCATGCTTTTCCTTTTTTCTTTTTTCTTTTGCTTCTGCAGACTGTAAAAAAAAAATAATGTCCCTTTGCTGCAACAAAAATGTGTTCGTAAATACTACCGCATCCAAAATTAACAAAAATTCAGATAAGTCCGAATCTGAATCCCTAACCAAATTGACTTTTGGACCCGGATCTCCAAATAACGAAAAATCCGAAACGAAACAAACCAAATTGTTTGCCGGTTTACATGTCAAATGCACATTAGCGTCTTCCATAATACTAAAAAAAATGTGTGCCTGCTAACTGAGCGGCATTAAATGACAACAATGTTGTTCTAGAAAACAGACCAAAAACTAAAAAAAAGTCTATGATGGTTTTATTTACTGTAAAGGAGAACTATGGGCCAACCTTTTTTGGTTATACAGTAGTTCTCCTCAGAGTCACAGGAGGACATACAGTATACTAATGTCCTCTAGTGACCCAAAACTCAGTATATAGCGGGCTGTTGCCCGCTATATGCTGAGAGTACACAGCCGAGATGCAGCCGTAATGGGTCCCTACAATACTGTCGAGATCCACCCCGCTGGCTGGTTGACAGGGGCTCTGCCAATCTGGAGGCAGAGCCAGCTGTGCCCACCCAACCCAGTGCTGAAGGAATAGAGAGGGGAGGGAGGGAATCCCTGCGAGGAGCGGTGACTGACAGTCACTGTTTTCTGCAAGTCAGCGATCGATGGCAAGTGTTCGCTCATTTCCCGATCAATAGAGCCGACGTGTGATAATATCAGTGTCGCAGCTCGGCTAGAATTATGGGGATGAGTGTTTTTCACTCACCCCATAATTCTCCTTTAATATCAAACTAGTTTTAAATTATGTTTATAACGTTTTATTGTGTTTCTCTACGAGCTATTTAAAAAACACAGTCCTAATGATATACACAGAAAAACTCCAAAGAACTGGAAGCTCTACAAATCAAATTGGAATCAATATGTTGCAAATTGCATTTGGTCATGAAGTTACAATAGATAATAAAAACTCAAACAGAAATGTCTAAAGTTGCTTAAATTCATTTCATTTTTACTCTTCATGAGAACATTTTGTAAGGTATTTTTTATTTACTGTATATGTTTTTATATACCTGATTGTCATTAATACAAAATATATTAATGTCATTCAGAAATTGTAATTGAATATTTTTATATTCTTTGAAGCGAAACTGTAACAACCAGGGCAATTCAAAGCAAGCATGTGATAACATATACCTAGGAAATGAGTAAAAGTCATTAACCGATCTTCCACAGATATAGGCAGGTGAAGTTATGTGTATATTTTATCTTATCCTGGAAAAGTTGTTTTGTGACCTTCCAACACCGGAACATCATATGTGATATCTCATTCAGCTGGCTATATTTCTCTGTGAACCAAACATTATATATATATAAAATATATAATACTGTATAAATGTCTATTGCATGCATGCTAAGTACTGTGTATATGTAACACTTAGAGCAGTCATAGTCCACAATCTTGATATAGGAGGCTTCCGGTGCAGCCGCTAATATAATCAGAGGGCCACACATGCAGGGACTACAGACATGCTACATGAGATGGACACTGTAGGTGTGAATGAGGCGTTCGCTTTTAGGGATAGATCACACCAGCTCCAGTGCGTTTCGGCCCGATTGGTGTCTAAACGCACTGGATCGCATTCCGGCCAGCTCACTTTGTTTTGGGGTGGGAGGGGGAGTGGCGGTGCATTGAAGTCAATGGCACCGCAGCCACACCCTCTGGCCGCAGTGCGATCGCTCGCACCAGAACGCATGGCACATCAGTGCCTGTGTTCCGGTCCATTGCAGTCTGAAAAAATAGTGCATGCAGCACTTTTTCTGACTGCGCTGGAATGCAGGCACTCAATGGCACTCAAAGGCCATGTTGAAAGTTTTGGGACGGACAGTGACTGTAGACAATCAGCTGCATCTACTGTCCATGTGTTCTGACAGCGGTGGCTGCACATGTCTGCTGTATTGTTTATACTTCATGATTTAAGAAGTTAGCCACCTACAGGAGGTTTGTTGTGGGAATGTGCTGGATCCACCCTGAGAGCAGATGATTGCCCATGTCTGTACACACATGCTGACTGTAAACACACAGCTAAATAAACTGTTCTGCTATGGGTATAATTATATGGCTTCCTGCACATGACTGGAATGAGACTATCCTGGGGTGACTCTTGCATCTCCATCTCCCAATTCAATTATATAATACCAAACTACAATGGACATCCCAGGATACTAGGGTAGACCTGGGCATTTTACGGCCCCCGGGTCACATCCAGCCCTTTGGATGTCCCTGTCCAGCACACGGTCCGGATCAAGTGGCGGTTCTATCCGGACTGTGATCGCTGACCTGAGCGCAGGCTCCCCCTCCTCTTTGGTTGGTTGCTAGGACCACTAGCATCCTAGCAACCAAAGATGTCAGGTATCCACCTCCTCTGCAGTCATTGGTTGCTAGGATCGCCGGTGGTCCGAACAACCAGTGACGCCAAATGTGTTCCCTGCCCTCAGCATTACAGGAGGACGGAAGAGTATCATCTTCCTTCCTCTTAATTGTAATTGTGAATGTTAAAAAAATGGCATCCATCATTTACTGCCATGGATGGCATATTATTAACGGTCACAATTAACGATTTCAACTAAATACTTTGTCAATAAATGCCTGTTTCCTCAATAATACTGGTCTGTGCGCAAGCGCAGATGCTGAGGTCGGCAAATTCGACTAGGTTGGCGTTCTCGACAGAACACTGGCCGAGAACTACAGGAGGGGACGGAGGAAAGACCAATCACCCTGCACAAGGAGAGAGAGCAGCAGTGACTGGTCTGTACTACAGGAAGCTCCTACACAGAAGAAAAGTATTACACAGATCTGGAAGTAATACAAAAAAACACACCAAGATTTAAGTAAGAATACACATGACTCTTGTGTTTAGGCAATAACCCCGCTCTGTAAGGGTTAGGTGCTCAGTTTGTCTTGGGGGCTCAAATAAAGCAGATGTACTCATCTGATTCTCAGTCCCGCTGTGGTCAGTACTCACCTCTGCCCCTCCGCTCCGGCTGTGGAATGTTCCTTGACATCCTTATGTCTAATGCAGATCAATGGACATACATGAGGCGTAATAATTTCAGTGGTCCTTAGACTGCTGGAGCCCTGGGGAGAA
>NW_017307138.1:372334-381783 GCF_000935625.1 Nanorana parkeri | reverse complement strand
GCCGGCGGGACCAAGGATGGGGTAAGTAAATCTGCTTTAGGCCCCATTCACACTGAGCAACATGAAAATTGCGCGATTTTCCGCACGCTTTTATATGTGCAATATCGTGCGACGTATCGCGCGGCATCGCGTGACTTTTTCCTATAAAGGCCGTGACACACTGCACGCGAAGCAGCACGAGCAGTGTGTCATGTCATTTTCTGCTCGGCACCTCAGCTTGCGAGAGCTCGCGGAGCTGAGCGTGCCGAGATGAACAATTTCAACTTCAGCCAATCGGCTCGCGCGTATAAACCAGCGCGTCGTTTGGGGGTCCCCCTAACATTCCTACCAGACCTAAAGGGTCAGATATCAATTAGAGGGGGAACCCCATGCTTTTCCTTTTTTCTTTTTTCTTTTGCTTCTGCAGACTGTAAAAAAAAAATAATGTCCCTTTGCTGCAACAAAAATGTGTTCGTAAATACTACCGCATCCAAAATTAACAAAAATTCAGATAAGTCCGAATCTGAATCCCTAACCAAATTGACTTTTGGACCCGGATCTCCAAATAACGAAAAATCCGAAACGAAACAAACCAAATTGTTTGCCGGTTTACATGTCAAATGCACATTAGCGTCTTCCATAATACTAAAAAAAATGTGTGCCTGCTAACTGAGCGGCATTAAATGACAACAATGTTGTTCTAGAAAACAGACCAAAAACTAAAAAAAAGTCTATGATGGTTTTATTTACTGTAAAGGAGAACTATGGGCCAACCTTTTTTGGTTATACAGTAGTTCTCCTCAGAGTCACAGGAGGACATACAGTATACTAATGTCCTCTAGTGACCCAAAACTCAGTATATAGCGGGCTGTTGCCCGCTATATGCTGAGAGTACACAGCCGAGATGCAGCCGTAATGGGTCCCTACAATACTGTCGAGATCCACCCCGCTGGCTGGTTGACAGGGGCTCTGCCAATCTGGAGGCAGAGCCAGCTGTGCCCACCCAACCCAGTGCTGAAGGAATAGAGAGGGGAGGGAGGGAATCCCTGCGAGGAGCGGTGACTGACAGTCACTGTTTTCTGCAAGTCAGCGATCGATGGCAAGTGTTCGCTCATTTCCCGATCAATAGAGCCGACGTGTGATAATATCAGTGTCGCAGCTCGGCTAGAATTATGGGGATGAGTGTTTTTCACTCACCCCATAATTCTCCTTTAATATCAAACTAGTTTTAAATTATGTTTATAACGTTTTATTGTGTTTCTCTACGAGCTATTTAAAAAACACAGTCCTAATGATATACACAGAAAAACTCCAAAGAACTGGAAGCTCTACAAATCAAATTGGAATCAATATGTTGCAAATTGCATTTGGTCATGAAGTTACAATAGATAATAAAAACTCAAACAGAAATGTCTAAAGTTGCTTAAATTCATTTCATTTTTACTCTTCATGAGAACATTTTGTAAGGTATTTTTTATTTACTGTATATGTTTTTATATACCTGATTGTCATTAATACAAAATATATTAATGTCATTCAGAAATTGTAATTGAATATTTTTATATTCTTTGAAGCGAAACTGTAACAACCAGGGCAATTCAAAGCAAGCATGTGATAACATATACCTAGGAAATGAGTAAAAGTCATTAACCGATCTTCCACAGATATAGGCAGGTGAAGTTATGTGTATATTTTATCTTATCCTGGAAAAGTTGTTTTGTGACCTTCCAACACCGGAACATCATATGTGATATCTCATTCAGCTGGCTATATTTCTCTGTGAACCAAACATTATATATATATAAAATATATAATACTGTATAAATGTCTATTGCATGCATGCTAAGTACTGTGTATATGTAACACTTAGAGCAGTCATAGTCCACAATCTTGATATAGGAGGCTTCCGGTGCAGCCGCTAATATAATCAGAGGGCCACACATGCAGGGACTACAGACATGCTACATGAGATGGACACTGTAGGTGTGAATGAGGCGTTCGCTTTTAGGGATAGATCACACCAGCTCCAGTGCGTTTCGGCCCGATTGGTGTCTAAACGCACTGGATCGCATTCCGGCCAGCTCACTTTGTTTTGGGGTGGGAGGGGGAGTGGCGGTGCATTGAAGTCAATGGCACCGCAGCCACACCCTCTGGCCGCAGTGCGATCGCTCGCACCAGAACGCATGGCACATCAGTGCCTGTGTTCCGGTCCATTGCAGTCTGAAAAAATAGTGCATGCAGCACTTTTTCTGACTGCGCTGGAATGCAGGCACTCAATGGCACTCAAAGGCCATGTTGAAAGTTTTGGGACGGACAGTGACTGTAGACAATCAGCTGCATCTACTGTCCATGTGTTCTGACAGCGGTGGCTGCACATGTCTGCTGTATTGTTTATACTTCATGATTTAAGAAGTTAGCCACCTACAGGAGGTTTGTTGTGGGAATGTGCTGGATCCACCCTGAGAGCAGATGATTGCCCATGTCTGTACACACATGCTGACTGTAAACACACAGCTAAATAAACTGTTCTGCTATGGGTATAATTATATGGCTTCCTGCACATGACTGGAATGAGACTATCCTGGGGTGACTCTTGCATCTCCATCTCCCAATTCAATTATATAATACCAAACTACAATGGACATCCCAGGATACTAGGGTAGACCTGGGCATTTTACGGCCCCCGGGTCACATCCAGCCCTTTGGATGTCCCTGTCCAGCACACGGTCCGGATCAAGTGGCGGTTCTATCCGGACTGTGATCGCTGACCTGAGCGCAGGCTCCCCCTCCTCTTTGGTTGGTTGCTAGGACCACTAGCATCCTAGCAACCAAAGATGTCAGGTATCCACCTCCTCTGCAGTCATTGGTTGCTAGGATCGCCGGTGGTCCGAACAACCAGTGACGCCAAATGTGTTCCCTGCCCTCAGCATTACAGGAGGACGGAAGAGTATCATCTTCCTTCCTCTTAATTGTAATTGTGAATGTTAAAAAAATGGCATCCATCATTTACTGCCATGGATGGCATATTATTAACGGTCACAATTAACGATTTCAACTAAATACTTTGTCAATAAATGCCTGTTTCCTCAATAATACTGGTCTGTGCGCAAGCGCAGATGCTGAGGTCGGCAAATTCGACTAGGTTGGCGTTCTCGACAGAACACTGGCCGAGAACTACAGGAGGGGACGGAGGAAAGACCAATCACCCTGCACAAGGAGAGAGAGCAGCAGTGACTGGTCTGTACTACAGGAAGCTCCTACACAGAAGAAAAGTATTACACAGATCTGGAAGTAATACAAAAAAACACACCAAGATTTAAGTAAGAATACACATGACTCTTGTGTTTAGGCAATAACCCCGCTCTGTAAGGGTTAGGTGCTCAGTTTGTCTTGGGGGCTCAAATAAAGCAGATGTACTCATCTGATTCTCAGTCCCGCTGTGGTCAGTACTCACCTCTGCCCCTCCGCTCCGGCTGTGGAATGTTCCTTGACATCCTTATGTCTAATGCAGATCAATGGACATACATGAGTGGGAGAGAAGTGGCAGCCGGGATCAGTCTAGCCGGCGGGACCAAGGATGGGGTAAGTAAATCTGCTTTAGGCCCCATTCACACTGAGCAACATGAAAATTGCGCGATTTTCCGCACGCTTTTATATGTGCAATATCGTGCGACGTATCGCGCGGCATCGCGTGACTTTTTCCTATAAAGGCCGTGACACACTGCACGCGAAGCAGCACGAGCAGTGTGTCATGTCATTTTCTGCTCGGCACCTCAGCTTGCGAGAGCTCGCGGAGCTGAGCGTGCCGAGATGAACAATTTCAACTTCAGCCAATCGGCTCGCGCGTATAAACCAGCGCGTCGCGATGCGACAGCTGGCAGGTTGTTACGGACGAGCCGATTGGCTGAAGGTGCTGTCAATCATCTGACTGCACTCAGCTCACACACTGCACGCAAAGCTCCGTGCCGGATAGCTTTGCTTCGCTCTGCACGGCTTCGCGTGCAGTGTGTCACGGCCTTTAGGCTGTATGCAATCAGGAGCAAAATCGCTCGAAATCCACAGAAAAAAGGGTCATGTAGGAGCGACGGGCTACAGCGACGAGCTACAAGCGATATTGAGCGGCGAGATGTGAACAGCTCCATTGAAATGGATTGGAGAAGCTACATAGAGCGATACCGTGTGGAAATATGAGCGATATCGCTGCAAAAATCGCGCAATAAATCGCTCAGTGTGAATGGGGCCTAATATGAGCCCCCTGGACAAAATGAGCACTTAACCCTTGCAGTGCGGAGGGGTAGATCCACTGTGAGGGTAAAAGTGGTCATACATTGTTCTTGATATTTGCACGGTGGGTGCCGCTGTCGGCCGCCGTCCCGGGATCAGCTGATTGAAGGAGGCAGTAAGAAAATCTTCGAACAAACACAGGCGGCAGCCAATGAGTAGCCTGTTCTGTTTGGGTGTTCTGATAGCAGCGAGAGTCCTGATTTCATGATCATTCCTCCTTACAGCCCGCAAAAAAATTGAACAGTGTGTGGCTAGCGCAAGTCTTTGATCTTCCCAGAGTTCACCTTTAAGGCTGATTGGTTGCTATGGGCAACACAAGCACCTGTCACTCATCATGCCCTCCTTTGAGTTTTCTCTCTTCCAGTTCTGATGTCCTCAGACACCACAAAGGGAGGGATAGAAATGACAGACTGGAATCTCACTGAGATTATTCCATCACATAATCCAGCAAGCACAGGACGGGTTAATGTTACACTCCTCCAAAGAGTGGGAGGGGCTATGTCACCACTCGTAGATGAAGCCTCCTCCCCTGGGAGGGGCTATGTCACCACTCGTAGATGACGCCTCCTCCCCCTGGGAGGGGTTAAGTTTACGCCCCTGGATGAAGCCCCTCCCCCTGTGCTCTTTCAGGATCCTGGTGGCGAGCTTACAATAACAGCAGGTGCACCTGACAGCAGCAGGTAAGAGGATTCCGGTGTGTGTGTGTGTGTCCGGTGTCACTGTGGTGGGGAGCCTTTCATGAACCAAGGCAGCCGCTGTCCTTGTCATACATATGACTGGACAAAGGTTTATTCATGTCTTCCCTTCCTTCATCGCTCACCTGACATGTAGTTTTACGATCTGTGGAGGAAAGGCTGCGAGCTTCAGTTGTTCTGATCTGTTTGCAGAAGGTGTACACCTGATGCACTATAGCTAAACACCAAACTTTTTATACCTACAAAATGGTTAAAATCTGATCAGACTTTTTTTTCTGTTGGTGTCCCATTCTCGATCTTTCCCTTCACTTCCTGTCCTGGAGACAACATATCAGAGCAGGTGTCCCCACGGAAAGATTTATTTTCAGGGGAATCCAAATCATATCAACGGAAATCACTTCAAAGTAAGTTTGATTGTGGAAGCTGTCAGGGGAATGGGTGTCCCCATTGGAAGATTCCCGTCCATTTCCTGTCTTGGAGAAACCATATTAGAGGTAATCCCTCCAAAGTGAATTTGACTTTGATAGTTGTCATGGGAACAGGTGTCTCCATTCGAAGATTTCATTTCCTGTCCTGGAGACAACATATCAGAGCAGGAGTCCCCACTGAAAGATTTCTTTTCAGGGGAAAGTAAATCATATCAGCGGAAATCCCTCCAAAGTGAATTTGACTTTGAAAGGTGTCAGGTGAACGGGTGTCACCATTAGGGTTGCCACCGGTCCCGCATTCATTTGGACAGTCCAGGGTTTGAGTCCTGTGTGTGCTGTGTCTGGGCTTCAGCTGGACTGAAACCCGGACACAGCACATATAGGACTCAAAACGCGGACTGTCCAAGTGAATCCGGGACCGGTGGCAACCCTACTCCACATTGAAAGATTTCCCTTCATTTCCTGTCATGGAGAAACCATATCAGAGGAAATCCCTCTGAAAGTCAATTTGTCTTTGCTAGTTGTTAGGTGAACGGGTGTCCCCATTGGAAGATTTCCCTGCACTTCCTGTCTTAGAAACAAAACAAATAAAAGGAGATCCCTCCAAAGTGAATTTGACTTTGATCGCTGTCATGGGAACAGGTTTCCCAATTGGAAGACTCTCTTCACCTCCTGTGTTGGACACAACATATCAGACCTGGTGTCCTTATTGGAAGATTTCTCTTTATTTCCTGTCCTGGAGACAACTGTAACATTTCTCCCGGATGGGCACAAGGGCAGTTCTGACTCTTCCCTTCTCCGTCAATAACTAAAAACAGTTTAATCTTTAGATATGACGTCTGTTTCACACCACACATGGCGACGTATAGACAGAAACTGGAGCAGTTACCCACGGCAACCAATCGGCTTCTCTCTTCAGTTTGCTCAGGAAGATTTGAAAATGAGACAGAGAAGCTGATTGGTTACTATGCACAACTGCTCTAGATTTTGTCTGCTCCAATTCTGAAAAATTCCCCCCAATGCGGGTGCACCGCTGTGTGATGCGTTGCTCTAACATATTGCAGTGTTTGGGGGTTTTCTCTGTAGATTGGATGCTTGTATCATTACAACGCACCGCAATGCAGCACATGAACAGCCGCTCTTTTTGCTTTGTCTGCGTTGGGACGGTGGGTGACAACGCTGGGGTGAGCCGGCCTGAAGTGATTGGTCTGCAGGATGTGGATCTTAGATATTTCTGCAGATTGACATTTATCTTTGTAGATCAGGAGTGGGCCTTCCATGGTGAAACTACAAATCCCATGATGCATCTATCTCTAGGGGTCATGTCTGTGGCTGTGAGAATCTTGCAATGCCTCATGGGATTTGTAGTTCCGCAACAGCTGGAAGGAGGGGGGCGTTGCCCCTGCCCCGTTGTAGATGGTGTTGGACCTGTAAAGGAAATGTCACTGTAATCTCCCGCTCTCTCTTGTGTTTGTTGCACATCACACATATCACAGCCGGGTCATATCAGTGCGATGCCCTGTGGGCCACAAATGCAACAAAGAAGCTAATGTACCTTTTGTGAGCTTCCAGCTTCATGTGTTTTTGAAGCGCGTGTTTGTTGCGTGTCTTTACACACACAAGTAAGAAACATGTCACCAGCCCCCCTCAGTGAATCTTCATCCCACTGACTGCCATTCAGCAGGTCAGTGCTTGCTGTATTTGAGGTGCCATGACCAGTGAATGACACCACAAGTGTGACACACGTGTTTTGTGTACATTGAATTGCTAGACTGGTGTGACTGGTGCCGTTCTGATATCAACATATAATGAAGCATTAGTCGTTGTCAAAACATGGATACAATAGGCCAGGGGTGGGCAAACTGCAACCCTCCAACTGTGGTAAAACTACAAATGCCATCATGCATCTGCCTCTGGGAGTCATGCCTGTGGCTGTCCGTGTCTTGCAATGCCTCATGGGACTTGTAGTTGCACCACAGCTGGAGGGCCAGAGTGATTAAAGGGTAACTTAAAGTAGAATGAAAGTCTTATTTTTTTCTTGGCCTATACCCAGTGCTAGTAAGCAGTACATATATGCCCCAAAAATACCAACTTAACTTACCCGTGTCAGCGCCGCTCGCTCCCGGCTGCAGAAGTCCCGGCTGTAAAGGAAAATGGGTGTGGGTGGGCACATGCGCAGTCCGGATCGCTGGAGGGGAGAAAAGGAGAGGGACACTGAACGGACGCAGCCGGGAGCGTGCACGCCGGAAAGAGTGTTGGACACAGAAGACAGAGGAGTCTGCATTGGATCAGAGAGCGGCACCAGCACTGGAGGGACTGTTGGAAACGAGTGGAAGGAAGAAGATGATCAGATCAAGAGGCATCACATGAGGTACGTCCTTACAGCAGCATACCTGCACACGCCCCACTCTGGACTGCACGTCATTGTTCTGGAGCAGCTTCCTAATAGTGACCATAGGGAATGTGCCTCAGCCCGGCTGCATGTGACGGAGTGACAACGCAGGAGCACAATTGGGAGACAGTTGTCATCCCATAATAATAATATCCCATCATCCAATAATAATTCCTGATCAAGGACCATTATTATTATTATACAGGCTTTATATGGCGCCAACAGTTTGCGCTGCACTTCACAATATAAGGAAGACATTTCAATCACAATACAATTCAAGACAAGATGGTAAGGGGGGCCCATTATGCCAAGATCACCAACATGAGAAGTACAGAGTGACAAACATGTCTAGAATTATACTGACGTGTGACTGTTTATGTGACATATTAGAGATGAGGTATAGAGGCACCTCCTATATTGTCTGCTTGGGGGACCGCATCAAAAATGTTCGTTTTTTTGGTCTGAATTTCCCTCTGACTGTCACCTCTTGGAAAATGCAGAGGTGAGATCTCACAGCTGGAATTTCTGACTCTACCCACTTTGCCATGGAGTCTCACTCCCCTTGCTGCATTGTCTGCAAATATTTATATCCCGGGCAGAGGCCTCTATCAGCCTTCCTATGATGGAAGAAGAATAGTAATTGACCAGAAAACTTGACTGATGACTGTTCCCCAAATATTGCTCAGCCTGGGAAGGTAGATCACATTGTAGTACGGGGTCATACAGAACGCACAGTGCAGGAGGTAAATTGCACTACAATGTACGCATGTGAATGCTCGGCTGTGTGGTGGGCTGTGCTGCCTAATCTGGTGTATGGAGTGTACCTTTTAAGATTGTATTTCATTTTTACAAAGCATACAGCTTCTCACATTACAATTACATTGGAGCTCTGGCCAAAGTATTTTTTTTTCCATGTAGTAATAATCTTTTCTTACCCAGAACAGCTGGTTAGATTTTAGCCTTGGTAAGGGCTGCGATACATAACATACAGCATCAGAAAGCGATTTTAGCACAGCCAGTGTCAAATACGTCATGTAAAGCTTAACCCATCCTGTGTATTATTTAAAGCCTGACTACGGGCTGTTTTAGACAGTTAAAAAAAAATCCCAGACTGCAGTATTTACCCCTCCCCCTCCAGTGCTGTCCCCCTCAGTAATTCCTTACTTGCTGTCCTCAATCTTGGGGATTGAACAATGTGTCACGCCACCCAGGAGACTGAAGACATATTGTGAGTACAGGGCGCCATGGACCCTGCCTCCTGAGGGGTCATCACCGCTGCACCTTGCACTTGCAGTGTAAAGCTGCCCATACACCTTAAACCCGTCGCACGACTTTCTTCCTGCGATGGCCCGTGCGGCATTTGTCTCCCGAGAACGCCACTAACCCGCCAAAAATCGTACGATTCTCGGCGGGTTTTCAAGCCTGCTCGGGAGACAAAAGTCGTGCGACCGTACAGTAAAAACGGCTGTACGCCTTCCATGCATCTGCCAATCGTACGATAATCGGCAGGTGTATGAGCACCTTTTAGAGAGTGTAATTCTGAGGTCACCACATAATCATCATTGAGGACAGTACAACACTGGAAAATAGGCAAAGAGAACCCAGTATTACTTGTCTGAGGACATCTGGAAAAGGGAAGTATGCAACCCCCCCCCCCCCCCCCCCCCCAAA
>NW_017307138.1:359191-371329 GCF_000935625.1 Nanorana parkeri | reverse complement strand
CATGTGGTGGGGCCTTGAAGGAGTTGGGCTTTAAAGGAGAATTATGGGGTTAAGGCTTTTCCCCATAGTTCTCCTTGGGGTACCGGGAGGACACAAACTAGCGTCCTCCCGTCACCCTAGGCTCAGTATACCGCGAGCTGTATCTAGAGGCAGAGCCAGCTGTACCCGCCCCTCCCCCGTCCGTTCCGCCAGTCAGCACTGGTGGATCGGAGCGGGGAGGGGGGAATCCAGCCCCTCCTCGGTCACGGCAGAGAGCCGTGACAGGATCGAGAGGTGATCGAACGCCTTCTCTAAGGGAGTACGCGTCCATACGCCGCCCTACACTCACCTCAAGTGCAGGTCCGTACTGGTGCGGGTGTCCCGGCTCGGATGCAGACAGCATCCATCCTAGCGTAGCGTAGGGCGGCGTACGTTCACGTACTCCCATAGAGAAGGACAGGGGCTGCGTACTAATCACACATAGCACCTGTCCTTCCCGATACGGCCGTACGTGCCGGCCTCTCATGTGAATGAGGCCTTATCCCTTAACGACTTGAAGGATCTGCTACTGACAGCTTAGTGTCCACAGCATCCCTTCAGAGGTCTAGTGGAGTCCATGCCTCCATCATGGGTCAGGGCTGTTTTGGCTGCAAAAGTAAGACCGACTCAATATAATGGGGGGGGGGTTATCATAATGTTATGGCTGATCGGTGTCTATACACATACACATGGTATATCTCTTGGAAATGTGATATTTCTTATCAGTTCTTATCGATCGGTTTGCAGTGGAATTAAATGCCAAGGAATATAATGCTTGCCTTTAGACTTGACATGTTTTACTGCTGTTAGCTGGAAGTAATATCCTTCTCTGCTATATACCTATTGCTCTGAAATGCTAACAGCATGTAGCTAACAGACTTTAGTTGTTCTCGAATGACAAAAAAAATTGGTTGCTGGGATGTTGTAAAGCCTTCTGACACGTAAAGCTGATTAATGACCCCGGCGTTTAATCTTTGTTGAACTCCATCACTGTTATTGTTGGTTGGAGAAGGAATTAGGATCATATGGCACCCCCTGCGATCATTCTGCATTGTAGAAGGGACGTGACGGGTATTGACTTTGGTGGTTTTTGTTTGCAGTGGGATATTTAATATTCTAATTGACAGGTTATAGATTGGTGCACAGTGTAGACTTGCTGGATATTAGTGTACTAAAGCTTTTCAATTATTCTTATTTACATTGAGAGAACTGCTTCAACACACGAGCCTTGTACCAAGCTTGTCATGTGCACATTGCAAGGTAACAAGTTAGATGACAACATTATAATGGATCTCCAAGGCAATTGCAGAGTTTTCAACAACTGCCATTATATATTAATCACTGATTAAGCCAGATCGTCAAAATATTCATCCTTGAGTCCAAATTTTACAACTCAAGGATATCAACAAAACAAGCCAGTACCTTTTTGGTTTTGAGATTTCAAGCTGAGCTCCTGCCAAGCATTGAAATACATGTTAAAAAAAAAATATATATATATATATATGTGTGAATTGCCATATTTAATTCCTTAATACAATTCATTCAGCCACTTTTTTTTTTCATACACCACTGCCAAGACTGTGACATGACTTTCTCTGTGAGTTACACAATACAGTTTTATCATGTTCCTTTCTGCAGCCTTCTGATTGGACAGTGAAGGAGCAGCAGCACTCCATTAAAGTATATTTAAAGACAAATATCTTTAAAAAGATTTTGGATAACGTGGTGAGGGGTTAGGGGATAGAACCCCTGACAGATTTATTTAACCATTACCTACTGTAAAAAATGGCTTTATATGACGTTTAAGGAATAAGTGTATTATACCTTCTGCCTACCCTGGCCTGGGTGGGAGGCAGCCCCATAGATATCTGTTGTAATAAATACCTTGGGGGGGGATTTATCAAAGCAATTGCGACAGTTTTAGCCTTTTAAAAAAAAAAAAATCTGCAAATCTGTTTTAGCTTCACCTTTTAACATGTGCGCCTGTTTTGACCAGAGCTTGCGCTATTTTTCCGATTGCGCATGTGTTGCGAAAATTCGCAACTGTTTACATCTGCGCTTGCCCTGCGGCTGTCTGAGACTGGCATATCAGCTAACAAAACAATTGCAACTTAAGAAGTCCCCATGACCACTTCTTCAAGAAGCAACAGTTACGCTTTTTGCCTGGAGTTACGAGTCTTCTTTCCTGGAATCTATTTCATCTCATTTATGAACAACATTACACTGGCAACATGAATCTGGTGCAAAGTGCATCAAATATATTCCGTGGAAGTTCAAACACTATTTCTTTAGAGCAGGGGTGCCCATTAGGTCGATCGCGATCTACCAGTCGATTGCAAAGCGAACACTGGTAGATCGCGATCGGCTGTGTCCTGTCCTCCTGTGGTGCCCGTGCGGCTGCCGGCCGAATGTGTCAGACGCCGCAGATGGGAAGGGGCGGGACACCTCTCCCCGTGTGCAACGTCGGCCACATTCGGCCACACGAGCACCACGGGAGGACAGGACGCCAGCGTGCATGAGGATACCTGGCATGCTGCTGCAGTGGAGGTAGGAAAATACACAGGCAAGAGACAGCAGACAAAGTGGGAGAAGAGACAGGAGAGAGAGAGAGAGAGAGAGAGAGAAGGACAGTAGAGAAAGTGAGAAAAGAGACAGCAGATAGAAACAGGGGAGAGAGGAGAGACAGCAGATAGAAACGGGGGAGAGAGAGAAGAGACAGCAGATAGAAACAGGGGAGAGAGGAGAGACAGCAGATAGAAACGGGGGAGAGAGAGAAGAGACAGCAGATAGAAACAGGGGAGAGAGGAGAGACAGCAGATAGAAACGGGGGAGAGAGAGAAGAGACAGCAGATAGAAACAGGGGAGAGAGGAGAGACAGCAGATAGAAACGGGGGAGAGAGAGAAGAGACAGCAGATAGAAACAGGGGAGAGAGGAGAGACAGCAGATAGAAACGGGGGAGAGAGAGAAGAGACAGCAGATAGAAACAGGGGAGAGAGGAGAGACAGCAGATAGAAACGGGGGAGAGAGAGAAGAGACAGCAGATAGAAACAGGGGAGAGAGGAGAGACAGCAGATAGAAACGGGGGAGAGAGAGAAGAGACAGCAGATAGAAACAGGGGAGAGAGGAGAGACAGCAGATAGAAACGGGGGAGAGAGAGAAGAGACAGCAGATAGAAACAGGGGAGAGAGGAGAGACAGCAGATAGAAACGGGGGAGAGAGAGAAGAGACAGCAGATAGAAACAGGGGAGAGAGGAGAGACAGCAGATAGAAACGGGGGAGAGAGAGAAGAGACAGCAGATAGAAACAGGGGAGAGAGGAGAGACAGCAGATAGAAACGGGGGAGAGAGAGAAGAGACAGCAGATAGAAACAGGGGAGAGAGGAGAGACAGCAGATAGAAACGGGGGAGAGAGAGAAGAGACAGCAGATAGAAACAGGGGAGAGAGGAGAGACAGCAGATAGAAACGGGGGAGAGAGAGAAGAGACAGCAGATAGAAACAGGGGAGAGAGGAGAGACAGCAGATAGAAACGGGGGAGAGAGAGAAGAGACAGCAGATAGAAACAGGGGAGAGAGGAGAGACAGCAGATAGAAACGGGGGAGAGAGAGAAGAGACAGCAGATAGAAACAGGGGAGAGAGGAGAGACAGCAGATAGAAACGGGGGAGAGAGAGAAGAGACAGCAGATAGAAACAGGGGAGAGAGGAGAGACAGCAGATAGAAACGGGGGAGAGAGAGAAGAGACAGCAGATAGAAACAGGGGAGAGAGGAGAGACAGCAGATAGAAACGGGGGAGAGAGAGAAGAGACAGCAGATAGAAACAGGGGAGAGAGGAGAGACAGCAGATAGAAACGGGGGAGAGAGAGAAGAGACAGCAGATAGAAACAGGGGAGAGAGGAGAGACAGCAGATAGAAACGGGGGAGAGAGAGAAGAGACAGCAGATAGAAACAGGGGAGAGAGGAGAGACAGCAGATAGAAACGGGGGAGAGAGAGAAGAGACAGCAGATAGAAACAGGGGAGAGAGGAGAGACAGCAGATAGAAACGGGGGAGAGAGAGAAGAGACAGCAGATAGAAACAGGGGAGAGAGGAGAGACAGCAGATAGAAACGGGGGAGAGAGAGAAGAGACAGCAGATAGAAACAGGGGAGAGAGGAGAGACAGCAGATAGAAACGGGGGAGAGAGAGAAGAGACAGCAGATAGAAACAGGGGAGAGAGGAGAGACAGCAGATAGAAACGGGGGAGAGAGAGAAGAGACAGCAGATAGAAACAGGGGAGAGAGGAGAGACAGCAGATAGAAACGGGGGAGAGAGAGAAGAGACAGCAGATAGAAACAGGGGAGAGAGGAGAGACAGCAGATAGAAACGGGGGAGAGAGAGAAGAGACAGCAGATAGAAACAGGGGAGAGAGGAGAGACAGCAGATAGAAACGGGGGAGAGAGAGAAGAGACAGCAGATAGAAACAGGGGAGAGAGGAGAGACAGCAGATAGAAACGGGGGAGAGAGAGAAGAGACAGCAGATAGAAACAGGGGAGAGAGGAGAGACAGCAGATAGAAACGGGGGAGAGAGAGAAGAGACAGCAGATAGAAACAGGGGAGAGAGGAGAGACAGCAGATAGAAACGGGGGAGAGAGAGAAGAGACAGCAGATAGAAACAGGGGAGAGAGGAGAGACAGCAGATAGAAACGGGGGAGAGAGAGAAGAGACAGCAGATAGAAACAGGGGAGAGAGGAGAGACAGCAGATAGAAACGGGGGAGAGAGAGAAGAGACAGCAGATAGAAACAGGGGAGAGAGGAGAGACAGCAGATAGAAACGGGGGAGAGAGAGAAGAGACAGCAGATAGAAACAGGGGAGAGAGGAGAGACAGCAGATAGAAACGGGGGAGAGAGAGAAGAGACAGCAGATAGAAACAGGGGAGAGAAGAGGCAGCAGATAGAAACAGGGGAGAATTGAGAGAGAGAGTTTCGGCCTCTAGAACGCACTGGAACGCAAGTCAGTCGGCTCCCTGCGCTCAGGGGCGGTAGGGGGGGGGGGTTGCATTGAAGTCAATGGCAGCGCAGCCACGCCTCCCGCCGGCAGTGCGATCGCCCACATCCAGAAAGCAGACATATTAGTGCCTGCGCTCCAGTCCAGTGCGATCTACAAAAATAGTGCTTGCAGCACTATGTGCTGCGTTGTGGGTGCGGGCGAGGGGCCTGGCTGCAGTGCTATTGACTTCAATGCACCGCCACTCCCCCTCCCGCCCCTGAATGCAGGCGTTTTTTCGTTGGTAGATCTCATTGAGGTCGTCATTTGAAAAGTAGATCTCCAGACGAAAAATTGTGGGCACCCCTGCTTTAGAGCATTCCCGAATGAATAAACTTACCAGCCTCCTGAAAAGTGTATGTAATTGATTTTGTTGGCTGTCACCTTATGTATATGTTTGGGATTGGTCTCCACATGTGCCTTGCTGTCACATTTCTAGCAAGTATTATTAGGTATTGTATGGCCTGAATCACATATTTGGTCTCATATTTGCAAATATATATCAGCATTTTAGCTGTTTTACTTAAAATGTTGTCTTCTACAAGAGTTTGCAGACTTTGGTAATTGATTGGAAAGTGCTGGATTACTGGTTATTTTCACTTTGTGGAACATTTCAAAAGCTAAACTGTTCACCTTATCAATTGCAGTGAATGTTTGGTCTTAAAGTTCATGGTCAGAGTGAAGTGGTGAAATGTAAACACTTAGCCGTCGCGAGCGGGAACATTTCTTCAAATGAACATGTTACCTTCTACATTGGTAATTTTGTGTCTTGTTCCATCACTGCCGGTAGACTTTTTTTTTTTTTGTGCCACCACATTCAAATTTATGAAAAGTAGCTTAAAATGAAATGAAATCTCTTCCTCCCAGTATGTAAATTAGAATCTGAACTTTGTAAATCCAAAGCAAACATTGGAATCTCGTCCAGGGAGTCATATGACCATGACGGGTATTAGGCTAAAGCTTCTGCAGGATATGTGCCTCAGGAAAAGTCATTTGCAAAAGCTTAAAGTCCTGCAGTGCATAAATCCTTTGGTCCTGTTCCTTTGCTAGCGTGTCAAACTTTGTGCGAAGAACTGAAAACTACTTACCATATGGACACTTAAAATGACTAACTACACTAAAAGTGCAAAAAAACCAAAGAAAGTGTTCCCTGCAGCATGGTTAATACTCGCCTCTCCTACCACCAATTTCTGCTGTATTGAAAAGAAATCGCCCCCTAAAAAGATCTGCATAATCTGATACTTCCAGGAGTGTCGGATTCCTGGGCCTCTGCTGCGCTCTGTGGCTTCTTTTGCCAGCCCCTATGTCAGTATATGAAACAGTAGTGACATTGGGACCGATGGATCAAACCACTAAGCAAAGTTGAGGACCATGAATCCTACACTAGAACGACCTATTTTGCAGGTGATTTTTATTTGTTACACTTATTTTAACAACCGAGTCACTTTTATTTAGGACTTCGAAGGAAGACATTCTGTCTATGGGCTGTTAGAAGCTCTCTCTTTGGACCTGTGAATCTTAATTTCTATGGAAAGCACTCCAAAAGTTGGGTGATGTAATACTTGGCATTTTCGATGCCTGTTATTCGTTGTACCAGTCAGCAGGAGGAATATAGGGTACCAATGACTGACGCATACAGAGGCCGCAGATCCAAGTTAAGGACTTGTAGGTTGGACCTTAAAGTGACATGTTTACTACTGCAACAGAAAGCAAGTCACTTTCTGCCCACAGAGGTGGTTCTTACCTAAAAGCTTGCTTTCTTTGACTTCATTTTGTCTGACACTCATGTACACTATCCTTAGACCTCAGTGTTCTATTTTGCTGCTGACTGTTTGTGAAGTACTGGTATATGTGGGTGTGGGGGTATTTGGGTCACCATTTTAAAAACTAGGAAAACTTGTGGTCATTTCTAATAAATAATGTAACGCATTGGAACACATTGGTTCTTAGAACTACATAGTGTCAGGTTTAGCAATTTTTGGTTAACTTTTACTTAGATATGCACCATTTGTGTTGCATTTTTTTTTTTGGTTTATAAATGGGGCTTTAAGGTCCCAATTATTTAATTTCAAGCTGTTTTCCAGGATAAAACGATCTACCTTCCCACCCCTCTCTACTTCTGCTTCTCCGGCAGTAAAAGAAAAGCTGTCACGATCTGGATCAGGCTTGGAGTCCAGTAGCTGAAACAGCGGGCAAATTTGTGGTGAAACAGACCAGGTTGGTTACACAAGTAGACGGTAGTAGTATAGGAGCAGGCAGAAGTGTAGTCAGAGATGAAGCCAAGGTCAGTAGCCAAAGGTATCAGGTATGAAGACCATGAGAGTAGTTGGTGAATCAGCAGCCAAAGGTCAGTACACGGGTAGCAGTATGAGCGGATTGTATCACAGAAGGAGCAGGAAGCAAGATATTGGCAGGAGCACAATAATCTGGCAAACAGGAAGTGCAGAGGCATGGCTTAAATAGGAAGTTTAAGGGAGGAGCAAGGAGTTCAGAGTTCAGCAGAAACTAGGTTTACCTGAAGATTACACAGGCTATCAAGCAAGGAGCTAGACAAGGTTCTAAGGTGGCTCAGCAGGTAGAACCACTGCCAGCTACAGCAGAGGCCCTGGGTTCAGATCTGGTTCCTGACATAAGCTATCTAAATGCCCATTTTACTTTCTCTTCTGTCTTCGTTTGTTTATATCTGTTTATATCTTTGTTTACATTCTTTGGGCATTGATGTCGCTGCCTGCATGATGCAAACACTTCTTATTGGTTGTCTTTCGGCAGGGTCCCCTCAGGATCCAGAGGAGTGATGTCATTGCAAGGGGACTGTAGGGGACTGGCTGACCAGGGACCGTTACAGCGCTGGATTAGCAGTCCCCCACATTGAGAAACTATGCTGGCAAGGGACCTGCTGGGGGGGAAGTTAGGTGGTTTAACTTGCTTCACACAGTTTAAAACCCCGCAGAATGGGTTAGAGGGTGGTTGGAGAGACAGATGGGAGGGGGGAAGAGTCATATTTGCCTGGAGTGGGTACTTTAACCTGTTGGGCTGTCTGTTGAAGCAGCTACAATGCTAACATTTGGAACCAAATCCCTTCGTCCCCCTTCCCTCCTTTATTGATCTAAGGTATGGACTTCTATACAAATTCCCAATTTAACGTACTGCTTTTGAAAACCTAGTATAGAAAGTAGCGGGTTCAACCAACCATTTTGTGTCGTTTTTCACAGTCTGAGTAACCGATTGCATGGCAGGGATGTGCCTACATACTTTGTGCTAAAAGGTGCTCCTCTTTTCCCATCTCAGTAAGTTGGGGGAAACGGCATCTATGGATGAACCTTGAAAGTTCCATTATTGAGATTGTATTAGATTATGCAATCTAACAGGTATTTATGACCAACTTTGATAACAGAAGTCCCAGTGTTTAGATAGTAGCTGTACATACAGGATGGAGGGTTATGTAATTACTAAACTATTTACCCTCTGCCCTGTGACAATGACGGTAAGCAAAGTTTTATGACTAGAAAAGGAACTCTGTATGTGGGCAAATATACATTAGCAATAAAGTACTAAATGTTCCAGATATCTAGTTGTGTCCTGTACGTGGAAAATAACCGGTAACTCCCGCACAATATTAAAACAATGACTCAGTAAAATTGACTTTACGTAAAAAAATAAAGATTACCTATTTTTTTTCTTAATATTTCTTTTATTATTCTATATATAACAATCCAGACAAACATGTAAGCATCCTGTTAAAAACTCTCAGAGGGAAAAATCCGATCAAGAACAGAAGAGAAAAATATTCATAACTTCTTCCTAAAACAACCACCATAAATTTCCCTCCCCATTGGTATTAAAACCATTCTTTCCCCCTTAGCCCTCATTCACACTAGAAATGGCCGGTATGTACAGCTCCGTGCTGCAGGCACGGCCGTATCGGGCAGCTCACGGGAAGGGCAGGTGCTGCGTGTGATTAGTACGCAGCCCCCGTCCTTCTCTATGGGAGTACGTGGCCATACGCCCCCCCACGCTCACCTCAAGTGCAGGTCAGTACGAGTGCGGGTGTCCCGGCTCGGACGCCGACAGGATCATTCCTGTCAGCGTACTAGTACGCTCACCCGCACGGACCTGCAGGACGGTCGAGCGTAGGGCGGTGTGTGGTCGCGTAATCCCATAGAGAAGGACAGGGGCTGC
Source organism: Nanorana parkeri (assembly GCF_000935625.1). Lineage (NCBI taxonomy): Eukaryota > Metazoa > Chordata > Amphibia > Anura > Dicroglossidae > Nanorana > Nanorana parkeri. The sequence goes on along the minus strand of NW_017307138.1, from coordinate 362,112 downwards.
GTACTAATCACACGCAACACCTGTCCTTCCCGGGAGCTGCCCGATATGCAGCACGGAGCTGTACGTGCCGGCCTTTTCTAGTGTGAATGAGGGCTAAGGGTCTCAACTAAAAAAAAAAAAGCAAGGGAAACAACAACCAAAATTCACTCCCAACCCTAAACCACAAAAAAAAAAATCGGAAAGAATTTTCTCCTCTCCCTTTCTCCTCACCCCTCCTCCAATGGCCATGCAAATGAGCCTCAAAAGATTACCTATTTTATATTTAAAAAAAATAGAAATGTTAATTGTGCTTAAACAGTACTTGAAAATTGTACATTTTGTCTTGAATTCCTCTTGAAAAATAGCAGTGCACTTCCTGGTTTGCGAGGGTACCTAGGCACTCCTGTGCATTATTATTATACAGGATTTATATAGCGCCAACACTTTATGCAGTGATTTACTAAATGGGGGAGGCAGTAGAGTTACAATACAATTTCAGTACAATAGGGTTAGGAGGGCCCTGCTCGTGAGAGCTTACAATCTATTAGGTATTGCAACTTCATTGCTGTGTATCTACAGTGTGAGATCTCAGCCACTGCTACCTTTGACTGTCAGTCTCAATAGATTTGGTGATATCTCTACTGTTTTGATCAGTTTCTTCTTGCTGGAGGCTCTGATATTTAGGGCTGCAACCAACTAGTTGATTAATCGATAATGAGAATAATTGCCAACTATTCTCATTATGGATTAGTTGGTTGGGTCCCCTAGCTCTCTCCTGCAAGCTGGGAGGAGGGCACCTCAAGCAGTGGGTGAGTGTAATAGCCAGCCTGATACTGGCTATTGCAATTTGAAATGGCAAATAGCAGGCTGGCTATTACACCCACCCACTACCTGCTGTATTTACATTAAGCTGCCATCTGCGGAATCTTGCCACTGGCAGCTGTCATTCCCTGGCTGAAGCTATTCAACCTCGATGTGCTTACAATACAATTATTTAAAAATAAAAAATGATAAAAGGTGAGAAAAAAGTAGGGCTGTTATTGATTAAAATTTTCGTGTTCGATTTAATCAAATTTTTTTTAATCGATTAATTATAACGCACATACAGATCCAACTACATTGGCCTATACACATACAGCACAGCAATGAAGTAATAAAATGAACTAGGATCACACTAATCCAGCACGTTATTAATCTCACGTGCTCCACTCAATATGGCCGCTGCTTGAGTGGGGCAACTCAGAATAATAACGTGCTGGATTAGTGTGATCCTAGTTTCTTGGGCAAACTCACCGGCCCAAGTGGCTCCGTCGGCTAACGGAGGGAAGGGGGGAGGAGTCCGGTGACGTCGATGTCTGTGACGTCACCGGCCTCCTCCCCCTTCCCTTCGTTAGCCGATGGAGCCACTTGGGGAAGGGGGGAGGAGTCCAGAGACGTCTGTCCGTGACGTCACCGGATCTCCTACGGACTCCCGGAAGCCGGCGGAGAGGTGAGTGTTTTCATTAGCGATCAAAAGAATTTTGATCGATCAAAATGTTTAACGATTAATCGAGAAATTAATCGTTAATTTCCGCAGCCCTAGAAAAAAGTCATTTTCGGCTTTGGCCTTACAAATTCTGCTGTGGGAGGTGCGTTGCAGTGCTATTCACTTGAATGGCACCTCCCACCCACAGTGTCATCACTTTGCCATAGTGATCATGGTTTTCACCAATGAGAGCATAAAATAATAGTCACATGATCGAAAACATCATTTTTGGAAATTACACTGTGAATTGAACCTAAAATCAGGCATGTCTTTCTCACTTGCCAGCCTGGCAACCTTGGCTCCTACTCTTATCACCTGCTAGAAATACCCGTGAGCACCATTCACTTTCACCTGGAAGCCAAGTGTCCGAACATGAACAGTGGAGGGAATCACCAGAGGAACTTCACAATGAATGAAAATACAGATTTCTCTGATAATCCTCCAGATAAAACAAGATGATTGTTTTTGGGTTGAGTTTTCTTTCTCAGCTTTGTAAGAAATCGGGTAATACAGCATTTTAGTCAGAAGTAGGAACTAATAAAAGACAGACTAAAGCCAGCTTATCTGGTCCACCAAAGTCTGCTGAGAATGTGTCATCCAGTGCTTAAACTGGCCATTCTTAGTATTTAAGGTGACCAGTGCTGAACTGGACAGTCTGGTTTTTGAACATTCTGTCTAGCAAAAGAAGTATTAGTGACAGCACCATGTAATTATCACCTCCAAAATGTGATAATTAAGTAGCGCTATCCAAAATCTAATTACCTTTCTGAACCTAATATCTGCTGCGAGCAGAGATGAGATATGTATACGATAAAACATTAATAGCTGCCATACAATTACTATGTGTCCCCATGGAACCTGGCTGAATATATTTCAGGCAGTGCCCATTATTGTGCATGGTGCCACTCGCAGCACACCATTGTGCTGCAATAAATTGCTGCATGCCCTAGTTCTGTTTAGAGTAAGGAATGCTAGTCAGGATATTGTTTCTTCAGAAAGAGGCATTAACAATGTTTGCTTCTGAGTCATGCTGAAAGCCCCAGGTCACTCTGACCCATAGTACTCCACTCTGCAGTGTCAACAAAGCTAGGAGTTTTGACTTTTTTTTTTAGCCGTGGGCAGTATTCCAAGCTGTATGGGCAGTGGGCAACTGCTGACTGCTTTTCACTGTGCTCATAGATTCAAGACTGTGAAAGTGGATACAGTTCTGTTTTTGTATAGGATAGAGTAGGGAAGGGTTGGAAACTCTGTCAGATTTGTATTGCACTCTGTGTCCTCATTAGGAACACTTTCTATCCCTATCTAAAGGCGTCTTAGCTAGGGCTGGAGCTAAAGATTATTTCCATAATCGATTAGCTGGCCGATTAATTTTTTTGAGATTAATCGGATAATAGAAAAAAAATGAAATACCATAATG
>NW_017307138.1:291902-359145 GCF_000935625.1 Nanorana parkeri | reverse complement strand
TACCCTAAGACCCCATTCACACCTTTTTATTTAAACGGCCTGCCATCCCACTATAAAACACACTTTCACCATCTTTCCTGACACTGTAGTGCATTACTATGTGTTGCAGTGCGCTACAACTGAGGTGCAAAGGAAGAAGTTCCTTTAGTGTTTTGTCGTGCTATTCGAATTGAATGGCACTGCAATGCACTATTACATGCATGATACCTTCCCGTGTATTGCTGTATTGTGCAGGTGTGAAACAGGTCTACTTTTACTTTACTTAGCTGAAAACAGAATTAGATTACTTCTTCCATACATTTAGCATGTACTTGGCAGGAGATGCTTATTATACTGTAAAGAATTACTTTGCCATGGTTCCACGTTAATTGGTGGGCAAGGTAAAAGGAAGGGATGTGCTGATACCAGTTTTTTGGTATCGAGTAGGAGTACCAGTACTTCTGTTAGCATGGAGTCGGCTTCCCGGCCAACCAGGAAGCTGGCTTCCCAGGCAATCAGCATGGCGCCAGCTGTTCGGCTTGATGTTGATTGGCTGGGAAGCCGGCTCCATGCTGTTTGGCCAGATCAATGCTGCTTGGTCGGAAAATCGCCTTCCCAGCCAATCAGCATTAAGCCGGCCTTTTGGCCAAACAGGAAGAGGGAGATTTCCTCTGACCGAAGGTGCCGCGAGGGAACATGGAGCCGGTAATGACTCGCCGCCCGGCTTCCCAGCCAATCAACATGGAACCAGCCAAACAGCATGGAGCTGGGTTCCCGGCCAGTGAGGAAGCCGGACGGCAAGTCATTGCCGATTCCATGTTCCCTCGTCAAAGGAAATCTCCCTCTGACCGGAAGTTCAGTTATCGGGGAAGGTATTGGAGCATTTAGATGAGTACAAGGTTCTCGCCCAAATACTTGGTATTGCCACTGATACTAGTATCGCTAGTAAGAGGTGAATAATGTCAGTATATGACTTTTCACATCTTCCAGTAACGGCTTTTTTTGCGGTACTTAGCATTTGGTCACATGGCATCTCAGCTGCAGAGGAAGTTGGTGCTGGAAGATTTCCCTCTGATGGATGCTTTGATTGTAGCTTTGAATGGAGTGCAGCTAGTTATATAATGCCCTGCATGTGTCCCTGTCTGCAGGACTTGTGTTGATTGATGTCTGAATGGGGAAGAATCTCGACCCATGGCCATCAGTCCAACTTAACACATTAGAATTGGGGCGGGGACAAATGTCCACAGTCCAGTCCTTTATTTCTTCATAGCTAGAAATGGGCTTTTAAAAAAACCATACATAATCCCTAAATACACAGAGTACTATATTATTCAGAATGCTTAATTAACAAAGTTAATGTGCCAAGATAACAATCCTTATTTTTTTTTTTAAAAGTGACAATGATCTTTTAGTGAGATTTGAAAATTACAGTCACATGGCTGAAAGTAAAGATATTTATCCTTATGTAAAGCTGGGTGACCCTGTAGGAACACAGTGTTACAAATAATGCCCAGAGAAGCACTATAGATAGATCGATAGATAATCTCCCCATTATTGATGAGTTCTCAGGAACTGCTATATGGCAGCTATGTGAAGCAGGAGAAAAGCACAGAATATCTGCGCCTTTAATTATCACTTAACCCTAACAGTGTAGGGGGTAGCCCCACTGCAACGGTTATTTTTTCTAGATTCCTAAAGAGTTCCTCTTGAATTTAGTCATTGGTCTAGCAAATTATTCAGATGATTGAGTCAGTGACCCAAAGCATGTTCATGGTAAAGCATCCTGTTCACTTTGCAAAGTGAGTTTTCATTTATCTTAGTGACAATTTACTTTGCATAAAATACCCAATCATGTGCAAGCAAAATGAAAAGATAAAAAGGATTTTTGCTTGCACGTAATTAGATGATTGAAGTCAGCACAACGTCACCTCATTCAGTAAATGAAAATTCCCATTGCAGAGAAAATTAACTTTGGTAATTTAACCCCGGTGTTTAGAAGGATTGTTGGTTGCTGTGGGGCTCGCTTTAATTGCCCAGGCTGTCAGTGTGTTATATGGCACACTTGCAGAGTTGTACCTTGGATACGTGGACACGGTGGTAATTATTGGTAAGCTAAGCAGCTTTCAAATGGTGGAAAGTTTAGTACTACCCTGAGATTATGTGCAGGTGAACAGGTCATGGGGAAGGAGATTTGACAGTCACATAATGAATGTAGTTCCAATGCAGTAATAAAACATGCTGATTGTGCATTTGCAGCATATTTATAAAGTGACTTGAATATAGTTTTATTTGCATTTGGTAAGGTATTATGATTAGTAATTTGATTTTTTTTTAAACACATATCATGGTTACACCCTCCCAGTTGTGTTATGCATGCTAGAAATACACTGTTACTAATAATACTATACTATTAATTCATCATTTAAATTAGAAAGATATTTGATGCATGTTGGTGTATTGTGTATTTTAAACTCAGTTTTTCTGTTGTTCATACATTATGCAAAATGAGGTAGAATTGTGTGAATAGTTCACATCTATGCGCTGCAATTTAGGGTCTTAATGAACCTGAAGAATGGACCCAGAGTGGCCCCGAAAAGTTGCCTTCTTTGTGGCATGAGTGCATGCGTTAATAAATAAGTTTTTGGATGTATTATTCTGGTGCGCAAATACCCTAGTTACTTTCGAAAATATCTGACCCATGGAAAATCCATACTCTGGATGTTCACTATGTACTCTGGATTCACTAGATGTGAACATCCAGAGTATGGATTTTCTATATTTTTGAAAGCAAATGGGTTATGTCAACGGCACCCCAGAATAATTTGTCCAAAAACGTTTTTATTGACACATGCACTCATGTCACAAAGAAGGCAACGTTTCTGGGCCACTCTGGGTCCCTTCATCAGGCTCATTAGGACCCTGAATTGCAGCGCATAGATGTGAACTATCTACTAGAGATGAGGCTGGGCTTGATGTGAACCCATTTCGCCTGGAGTTCACGCAAGCCAGCTCAAATCTCTAACTTCCACCCCCTCCCGACCCAATCGGTGTCAGCAGATGCGGGCATTTCCTTCCCCTTTGTGACGTTTTAAAGGCTAAGTTCACCTTTTGCAAAAATTAAAGAAATGCACCTCATACGGTGTCCAGCCGTTCTCCCTCTGGTTAGATGTGGTAGAGCTGTACGTATAACCGCATCTAACAAGAGCGAGCACGGCCGGACGCTCTATGAGGTGATTTAATGCAGTTTGAAGTCCAGCTGCCCCCCCCCCATCTCTCCTAACTGAACCTCCGTACGAGATCTGCCTGGGAGAGAATGTGCAGAAGCCTGAGCTCTGCAGCCGTGATGGAGTGATCACAGTTGCAATGCTTTCCAGGCTTGAATGCAAAAATGAAAGAAATGCATATTTTTAAAATATTATTAAACATGCATTTCTTTAATTTTTGCAAAAGGTGAACTTAGCCTTTAACTGTTGGGAGTGGAATGCACCTCCCCATAACTGATTGATTGGGTCGGGAGGAGGGGGAGGCGGTCAAGAGTTTTGAGCGGGCTTGGGTGAATGCAGGCGAACTTGGATCACACCAAGCCCAGCCTCATCACTACTGTCCACAAAGCAGGGAATGTGATTTCTACTAAGGCTAGGTTCACACCTAGGCGACACCTCACCGTGCGGCAATCGTGCACGATTTCACGCGGATTGCCGCACACAGTCAGGCGTCGCCTAGGTGTAAACCGATCGCACTGTGGGTGCCATTATTTTCTAATGGCACCCCAGTCGTGCCGGGCGGATCGCAAATAACAGCCGCACGTTGTGTATCGCAAAATAAAAGGTACTTGTGCCTTTTTTGTGCGGTTGCCGTGCGGATGTCACCCCATTGAGATCAATGGGGCCGCGCGCAAATCGCTGCCTGCATTGTACAGGACCAAATTGTTTTCTATGCACCCTGTTCATGTCATACATGTGCGGTTGTGTGCAGAAAAATGCAGCTCAATGGACATGATGTGAACAAGCCCTCACTCATACAGTTTATATGTATGAGTGTGTACTAAGTCCTTGAAATACAGTAACACAGCTAATATTGTTCACCATTATAACATGGGAGCTGCAATGAAAGGCAATGTACCTGCTTATGGGTGAGAAAATGTATAGACCTGTATAGAAATGGATTCAGTGTGGACATTTTAGGAGAAAAGGAAAGCTGGTATGGTTGGCTGGAAAAAGTGCTTGTTTAGTTGTCAGATTGTATGTGTTCTAGCTGCTTTGTTGGGCATATTGAGAAATACATTCACATTCCTTTCTAAGGTTGATTACTTCTATCGTGCCCATTAACTTTGTGTTTTGGAAATAGGAAGATCACAGACTCCAACTTTCACATGCTTGTGTTTTTGTATTGGGTTGCTGTATGTTCTCCCAACACAGTGTGTTATATAATCATTCCGATATAATACTGCTTTGTTTTTTCAAAGTCGTAAAATGCTTTCCTTGATATCTAACACTTGTGATAATGAGCCAAATAAAATGCCAGGTTGACAATGGCACTGCAGATGGCGCTGACAATGTACAACACAAATCATGTCCAAGTATAACAGATTTTTGTTTACAAAGAACAATATAATGGGAGATTTGTAGAAGCAAACTGGCATGGCTACACTGTATGATGATGTACATAGAAGAACAAGAACTGAATGATCGTTTGTGAGACACAATTTATTTCTAAGACCGCTCCATGAAAATAATAGATAGTGAAGCATTGTTACATCTGTCTTCAGCAAAATACTGATAGCTATTGCTTTACTTTACACATTTTATCTCGACTATTCCCTTTTAGGCCCCTTTTCATAGTGTGTAGTCAGGAGGACATCTGTGCATGGATTCCCACCTGCTTGGAGCGGTACAGATCGAATGTCACCGCTGTGACATCTCTGTCCGTCCAGTTTTTTAAAAGAAACTGAAATGACTGGACCCCATGTTGGTCTATGAGGAATCAGATGTAAACAGAAATGTGTCCCTTTAACATCAGATTACCCCTGTTGTTATGTCTGTTATGATCCAGCTGCCCATAGACTTACATTGGGCATCTGATCAGGTCCACCTGAAAAACTGACATGGGGACCTGGGGACTACCCATCTAAAAGGGAGCTTAGACTGTAACCTCTCACAAGAAGGACCCTTCTAACCATCTTGTATTACAATTGTTGAGGCTATATAAATCCTGTATTATAATAATAATAATAATAATATTTTGTGCCAGGATCATCCGGCAAGGACCACTAAATGTATATGAGTGTATGGTGGTGCTTATATATACAGTATATACACTGTATATATTCCCACAATTATTGAACTTGTTTAATATGTGTTCCACATCAGATTTATATTGTGGATTATAGGACTGCCCACATAATAGGGTAGAAATTTGGGTAGGCTGGGAAAGGGTTTACCCACTTCCTATACCAGGAACCGAGTAGGAAGTAAGGAAACCTCCCCAGAAGGATACAGACAGCAATAAAAACCTGATCTAACCCTTCTCTACCCCATCCAAAAAAAGAGCGTTGGCTGAAGTTTCTGCAGTCTAGCATTGATATAAACCACAGCGAACTTAGAACTTAACTCTACTAGCTCAGGCAGGTATGTGTTCATTGAAAATCATTAGGTATGTTGTCAAAGCAACTAGTGTAAGTACTTGATTTTGACATGGCGTAAACTTGGGAAAGGGACAGTCAGCACAAGGAGTCAGTTGCATTGCAGTGCTTGTGTGCTGATAATAAACATTCTGGCAAGAGGAGAAGAGCCGGGTGGGCAGAGAGATGGCCTCATCAGTCTTCTGCTTCTCTTTCACTGTCCAATCACAGGGGCAGAGGCAGGGATGAGATCCAGTTGTAATACTTAACTCCAATAGACATAAATCAGGTTTTCAGACTGGCTATTTTATTACCTTCCATCTTTCAGTCAGATTTGAATTTAATACTAACTAACTAAAGCCAAACCTTTTTTTTAAACTTTACTTCTCTTTAGGGTCACAGAAGTACAATCACCAATTTACTCCTGTGACCCAAAGTCAGCAGATAGCTGGCCAATGCCCGCTTATGGCACAAAGCCGCGCTTCAGTAGTAAAGGATCTTGACAGTATTGTCAGGGACCACCAGACTGCCTGATTGACAGCTGGCTCTTTCTCTCCAGAGCCAGCTGTGCCCTCCCCCTTCCATGGCTGTCCCTCTAATGGGCTCTTGAAGAACAGAGAGAGGGGAAGGGGGAATTCATGAGGGGAGTAGCAAGTGACAGGCACCACTCTCTGCGGGGAGAAGACCGTGAGCTGAGTGTTCAGCAGTTACATGATTGCCCTAGCCCTAGGTATATAGAGCCGGAGTCTGACACCTGCAGTGTCCCACGTCAGCTCTAAAGGGAAGAGTATTCTTTACTCACCCAATACTAATAATATTTCTTTAAATTCTGCAACTGTCATTTTTAATCTTAGTGGTGTTTGTGGGGTATTACTACCTGTTTGGGATGCTGTATCAGCTCCGAAGGTGAGTAGTAGTTGAGCACATTGACCTCTTGTAGTGTGGGAGAAGTTTGTTCCCTTTTGCAATTAAGACCTAGGGCCCTAGTCCCCAACCTGCAATCCATGGGTTACATGCCGCTCTTTGGTACTTGCTTTGCGCCCCTTTGTAGACCCCAGCAGTCAGTAATGGAAACTTTCATTTGCTAAGAGTTTATAATGACACTAATTTGACTTTACTTTTTATCTCCTGTTGCATGTCTGCAGTCTCTGACTGCCTCCTAAAGTCTCTGACAGTATTCTGTCATATACTGAATATTATGTGCAGCAACTTGGCGGTATCAGGAGTCGTATTTGATAAATTGCACTATGATCATAATAAAATTTGAGCTTATAAAAATAAAAACTCACCTTTTTTTACAATGACATTACTTAAAGTGACATTAAAGTCAAAAACGTTTTCCCCTCCCCCAATGTTAATTAAAGCACTTACCTTAAATGATGTCTCTTAATCCGATCTTCCTCTTCTTTCCTGTCCTTTTCAGCCTTCTCTCCAGCGCTGCTGCGGCTCTCCGATCCAGCGCTGACTCCTCTGTCCTTGCTGGCACTTCCTGTCCCACGGCCTCTGCATGCGGGTGCACGCGTCCATAGATTTACCTTGTGTCTCTCCTCGTCTCCCGGCCGAAAATCCGAACTGCGCATGCGCCCGCCCCAAGATGCTTTGCGGCCGCCCGAGCATTTTTAGATTTTCGGACAAGAGCGCGCGGCGAAGACAGGGGTAACTTTAAACCACTTTCCGTCGAATCAGCAGGCTAGAAAACCCACCGGGAATCGTACGATTCTCGGCGAGTTAGTGGCCTGCTGGTTCGACAACTGCCGAACGGGCCGGTGTGCGCACACAGCACGTTTGCAGTCATCGTAAGCCTGCCCCTCATTGCAGATCGCAAGTACGATCTGCCTGTCCAAGATGGGCAGATCGTACGTTTTTTAAACTACTTTACAACCCTCGCAAGACAAAAGTCTTGCGAGGGTTGTAACGTGTATGGGCACCTTTAAGATGATCCAATTATTGTGTTATAAGCCCAGCTAGTTCACTTATGTGTGCCAATTTAACAAAGGTGCAATTTTATACACACACCCTTGTTAATCCTGTGTAAAAGTTTAAAGGAAACACACCTGTCTACTCCACCTCCAGACATATTACATTCACTTGCCTGTTTGGATACGGCCCAGTCTTATCTCTTGCTAAAGTTCAGATATCATACTATGACCAAATATGATGCTAATTCAACGTAGAGAGCCAATATTTATGTCTTTCATCAAATAAGTATATTTGCCTTCCAAATTTTAAACAAGCATATCTGGGGACACGTCATTCACACACACACACAGTAGTAGTTTCTTCAGAATTCAAAATCAGTTGGCTCAATGTAACAAATTGTCTGAAGGAACTGTGATGTACATAGCAGCAATTCAGATGAGTCTTACTTTGTATTGGCAACTCTGTCGGTATTTTTTTGGCACTTTGATAACTGAAGCATGAAAACAGTCTTTGTTATTAGATTATAGATCTTAATATGCATGGATTGAGTCAGGGGTGCACAATCCCTATTGCCTAAAGCCAGGGATATTAAGTTCTGTGCGCCAGGCAGTTTTTTAAACTTGGGGTGCTGCTAGACGAGCAGATCTTACACTTTCACACAAGGACCTTTTTAAGAGTTACTTCAGAACAGAAGAATATTCTGCTGGTAGTATATTTTTTTGTAAAACATAAAAAACAAGCCTTGGGGGCACCACAAGTGCATTATCTGGGTGAGAACTGAAATGATTAGATGAAGTAACGGCACCTCTGTGGAATACAGGTGAAACTCGAATAATTAGAATATCGTGCAAAAGTAATTGCAGTAAGTGCAGCAAAAGGGGCCCAAACCAAGTACTGAGTACATATGCATGCTTGTACTTTTCAGAGGTCCGATATTGTTCTATGTACAATCCTTGTTTTATTGATTGCATGTAATAATCTACTTTTTTGAGGTTGTGGATTTGGGGTTCTTGGGGTTTTCATGAGCTGTAAGCCATAATCATCACAATTATGACAAATCACGGCTTGAACTATCTTGCTTTGCATGTAATGAGTCGATCTCATATATTAGTTTCACCTTTTAAGTTGCATTGGTGAAATAAATGAACTTTGCACAATATTCTAATTATTCGAGTTTCACCTGTAAATCTTGGTATGTAAATCCAGGAAGAACAATCCTACAAGAAGGAGCAGGTGGCTGTTGGATGAGAGCACAGCAATGTCCATGGGCGCCTGATCGAGTATTACAAGTAAAGGTAAATAAGAAGACAATGAACTTTAACAGAACCCAGAAGGAAACACCTTTTCCAATCACAGCTGCACAGCTGAGAGGATGCTGCTGTTCTTGCCTACAGTACCAATCCCCCTGATGCCGCTGGTTTACTACCGGCGCGATCCCCGGCCAAGGTCATGCAAAAAATAATATCTGTATTAGAGTGATACGCACCACTAACATCTATCCTTGTAAGTACTATTTCCCTTTTTTTAGGCTTGGTTCAGATCTGAGCGATCCTGGGACCGTGTGATTGTGTGTGGGTGCCGCACGACCCCATTGATTTCAATGGGGTTACATCCGTGAGGCAATTGCTGAAAAAAGGTACATGTACCTTTTTTTTACGACACACAACAGGCACCCATCCATGGGCTGTGCTCTCATCCAAAAGTAGCAGTAGTGCAGCATCTCCAATGTCCTGGTATGGAGAACCAGCTAAATGCACTACTTATGTCCATCGCAGTGCATGGTATTGCGGCACCACGCAATACCATGGGAGTTGCAGTGGGGTGTCATTCAAATGAAAGGCGACACAACCCACCCAGTGCACTGTAACGCACGGAAGGTGCATTGCACGATATGCACCGTATATTCACCATTCACTGTGCGGTGAATGCAACACATAGGTGTGGACGGGCCCCTTATCATGTCATATTCATCTCCAGTATATATATATCTTTAGATATATATACACTGAGTGGCCAGAATATTATGACCACCTGACGTTTGTAGGCAAATTAGCTATAATTTTGCGCTGAAGTTGCTAGAGGGCCAGACCATTATAAATAGGGAAGCAGGTTGTTTACCACGACAGTAGAAGTGATTTTTTTTCTGAAGATACGGGTAAACAACGTGATTTAACAGCCTTTGAACGTGGGGTGATTTTTGGCGCTCGGAGCCATGGAGCGAGTATCAGCAAAACAGCAGAATTCGTTAAATGTTCAAGAGCAGCTGTTGTTAAAGTGTTTAACCAGTTGCCGTCCGCCCCTTGGAAAAAAACGGACGGACGGCACTGCTGCATTAGCGGGTTGCCGTCTCCAGACAGCATTTTTTTTCTGCTCGTGCGTGCCCAGGATCCGCTAGCCCATCTGCGGCCCGGGACCGGCTCGGGAGGGCGTTCTGGATATCTACATTCAGAAATAGGTCAACTATTTGAAAATCTATAACATTTTCACTTTGTGTTGACTGATCGGAAGAGGCCCATGTCCCTCAACAGACTGAGAAACTTTCCAAAACTCTGTTTACTTTCCTTCACCAAATATACACAGTGATGCTGCAGGGTGACAGCATTGCTGGGGACATGAGCCATTCAGAATATATTAACTCATTTCATCCCAGAGCTGGGATAACATTCTTTTATCCAATTTCTGATCCATATGACTAAACTTGCTATGAACAACTGCTTAATGTTTTCCTTGAAAACAGCAGGTTTTGTTTTTTCCAGAATCCCCCTGTAACATAGTTTTATTACATGATGATCCTGCTACTAGATCTGTTTATTTTCTCTTTCTTTACCAGGGAGACACCACTGCTTGTTGTGCAGCAAAAGCTCACAGCAGTGTTGTCACCCTGTGGACTTGTAATTTTAAAATTGTCTTTAAAGGCTGTCCATACACTGCTCTATTGTTTTTTTTGTTCATCCCATGGACGGACTGAACAAAAAAAAAATAGATCTGGAGGAACTCCAAGTCCCATTAGCCACCGCGGCAGAGGGACTTGAAGTTCTTAACGGAATGCAAGTGCAACACTTGTAGTCCATTTATTCTTCCTCCCATCCATGTTACTAACAGGGTTTTTCACAAAAGGGTGAAGAGTTTGGAGAAGGCAGGAGAAGTGAACAATCTAGACCAAAATAGCTGATTTGGAAACATTCTCCAATTCAGCTCACTTTCAGGTCTAGCTATGTTGTCCTAGATTGTTCACTTCTCCTGCCTTCTCCAAACTCTTCACCCTTTTGTGAAAAACCCTGCCACCAATGTCTGTACCAAAGTACAGACATGGACAGGAGGAAGAGTCTGCAGGTGCCAGACCATTGCACCCGCATTCCACTGATCACAGTTGCAATGCTTTACTGGCTTCAATTGTAAAAAACAAAATATTAAAGGAGAACTATGGGGTTAAGGCTTTTCCCCATAGTTCTCCTTAGGGTAATGGGAGGACACAAACTAGCGTCCTCCTGTCACCCTAGGCTCAGTAAACCGCGAGCTGTAGCTCCCGGTATACTGAGACGCCGCAGTATACCGCGAGCTGCTGCTCGCGGTATACTAAGATGCCGCAGCTGAAGCGGATCCCGACAGTTGTGCCGGGATCCGCACAGCTGCGTGAGTGACAGCTGGCTCTGCCTATCTAGAGGCAGAGCCAGCTGTACCCGCCTCCTCCCCTGTCCGTTCCGCCAGTCAGCGCTGGCGCATCGGAGCGGGGAGGGGGGAATCCAGCCCCTCCCCTGTCACGGCAGAGAGCCGTGACAGGATCGAGAGGTGAGCGAACGCCTGTATGTGTTCGCTCACCTCCCGATCTACTGAGCCGACCTGTGACAGTCTCATTGTCACAGGTCGGCTAGAACCTATGAGGTGAGTGAAAAGCACTCACCTCATAGTTCTCCTTTAAATGCAATTTTTTCCCCCTTAATGAGGAAGTGTGGAATTATTTTTTCTTTTGTTTTTCTAAAAGGTGAACCTCGCCTTTTAAGTAAGCGACAGACAAATCAGAACCCAGCTTTATCTAACAATTTGTTTGAAGCAGTTATAGCAGCAGTTGTTTTCTTTTGAATAAAAGGTTTGAACCATATCAATAAACATTGTAAGCACCCCATGCATGAAAATGTGGGGCAACATATGAAAAAAGGCAAGGGAAATAAAGGAATTAATAGAATGAATATCATGATTACACGTGTTAACCCAATGCAGTTACCACAATGCATATTTGTGGGTCCCTGAACTTTGGAATGTAATTGTACCATGTATGATTACCCGCGGGCTACCGCTGAAAGATGCGGCTGCTGTCACCCTGTCATTAACCTGAATGGCCACAGCGGCCGGATCTGTAAAGACACACCTCAGATTCCTGCCACAAGAATCCATATGTTCTTGCCGCAGGAATCTCAGAGCGCAGTATAAGTTCCTGTGTGAATGGGGCCTTAGACGTTTGTGACTTTTATAGCTGTTCACTGCATTGCCTTCATCTTCATTTTTTTAATTAAACAGCACAGGAGAAAAAAACAGAATTGCCTCATGTGAATAGCTTGGCAAAAAAAATAATATATTTATATATGTATGTATGTGTGCATATGTTTGTGTGCATATGTACAGTGGGGAAAAAAAGTATTTAATCACAATTGGTGGCTGACTAAATACTTTTTTGCCCAACTATATATATATATATATATCTCTCTATATCTCTATATCTCTATATATAGATATATATATATATACATATACACACACACAAAAAAAACTAACTTAGCTACCCCCCTTAGTTACTTACTTAGTAACCCTGCCTGGCTTATATATACACTGTCCATTGGGGAGACTGTCTTACAGTTCCTGTCACAGAGGAAGCGAGTGGAAATCTCTCCAAAGTGAGGGAAAATCCCCCCGTACACAGTCACTATGACAAGTGTCCCCATTTTGTCTCCCTTCTTGTTCTAGTAACAAGTGTACAACAATTGGATTATCCATGACTTGCTTTTCCAGTGACAGTGATCATCAGGGATAATAGAGAGGTTGAATCGCCCTAGCAAGCAGAAAACCCAACATGACAAGTTTTGTCTATAAAAACTACTATTTAATTATATTACTGTTAGATCTTTCTTTCACTTTCTAGTTTACATCAGAAGAATGACAGCTGGGTCCAGGGAGAATAGGCCGGGGTGATCTCTTTCGCATGATGAGGCTGCTGGGAGGATAGGTGCCCTTTAAGGCAAAGGTGCAGCTGTCCTTTAAAGAGGAAGTGAAGTGTGAAAAATAAAAATCACTGGGAGGTCGGGATTTTTGGCAGAAGAGATATGCTAAGGCCTTGTTCACACCAAATGTAGAGCAGATCCGGTCAGGTTTCTGCACACGCACGCTAGTCTTTTAGATGCGTTTTTGACACGTTTTTTGCTAAAATATATATATATATTTTTTTAAAGTTTAAAATGGGCTTTCAGTGCGTTCCAGGCATTTGCATGCGTTTTTGATGCGTTTGCAGACCCAGAGCAGGTAAAATAGGGCCTGCTGCAGTTTTTTCACCTGCTCTGGACCTGCTCTGGAACTGCACGCTGCGATGTGAACTGGAGCAAAAAATACCATTGGAATACATTGGACGCAGTTTTGATCCGGTCTGCAACTGATCTGCTCTGCACCTGCTCTGCTCTTGGTGTGAACAAGGCCTTAGTCTCTTCGGTCAAAAAAACATTCTTCCTCTGCCCCCCAGAGACTTTTTATTTTTTGCGTACACTGTATGACGCTTGTGCCGTGCAGTGTACACATTTCTAGGATGCCATGAATAGGCGAGGTGTCATGGAGGATGTAACCTGTGTGCATGTGCAAGAGTTACATCATCAATGGCTACCCAATGGCCGGAGAGGATTTGTGAGAACCCAGACATGTCAGCAGCGGAGATGGCGGTGGCAGCGGAGAGTGCTGAGGACTGAAGTTTTTGATCCAACAGTACTGGAGAAGGGCACCTTTTAAGGTAAGTGTTTCCTAATGGGGAAATAAGCTGTGTGTACTTGCAAATTAGGTCAAAACCCCAAAAAATCAAAGCGGCTTACTTTTGCTTTAAACGCATGGAACTAATTGGCATGATGTGGCTAAAATATAGTCATTCTATTGTTTCATTTAAATTCATGGAATTTTCACGTGTCAGCGGGCTTGTCTCCACATCACTCTGTATGTTGATCACACGGCATGTGAACAATGCTTTCTATTTTTTGTTCCACGGTAATGTATAGAAAGTGACGGTCAATGTTGTTTTAGCCGAAGTCCTGTCACTGTTTAAACAAATGATGGTTTTGTGATTTGTTGCTTAAGGATAATAGAATATTTTTCCACTGTACAGGTGGATGTGGTAAGAGAGTCGGAAAACATATTACAGGTACCTCAGCACAGAATCATATGACCCGGTCATCTTTTTTTAAATCCTAGGCCAGATTTCTGCATAGCCAACATAGACGACGGCGAAGGATGGCAGGGATGCCAGAGGCAGCACACAATCCCCAACAGTAATGTTGATGAGTGTAGATAACACATTCCTGTGTATATACACAAGGCTCCAGACTGCTTCCCTGCCTGTACAGTATATGTATCTTTGCTGGTGGGCTGACGTACTGGGCTCCTACACCTACAAGAACAGTTTTTGGGGACAGATCTTGGTGTCAGTAGCAAATATTCAAATGAAAATATTTCAGGTTGAAGTTGAGAGGTTTCATGT
Organism: Nanorana parkeri; assembly: GCF_000935625.1. Classification (NCBI taxonomy): domain Eukaryota; kingdom Metazoa; phylum Chordata; class Amphibia; order Anura; family Dicroglossidae; genus Nanorana; species Nanorana parkeri. The sequence continues at coordinate 344,902 of NW_017307138.1, read as the reverse complement.
GAGTTGAACAAAAGTTAGTTAATCCTAAGAGATCTTTTAGCCATCACTAAATTAATGGAAATGACTACCATCACATGTGTCTTAAGCTGGCCACACACCTTACAATTATCGTTAGTTTTCTTTCATGCCTTCATCGAACCGTCATCCGTGTTCCGCTCGAATGCCCCATCATGCACAGACCAATGTGGATTTCGATTATTGCTTGTTATCAATATTAACTGACCGAATTTCGTCGATCGACAAAATAAATTTATGTTTGCTCATGATGCAATATTGTTTTTCTTTTTGCGCCACTAATCTATTGATTTTTCGCACGATTCGAAAAAAGCTTTCCAGCCTGACTGGTCAAGGAAATTTTGGCCAGGGTACAGTAATTCTGATCGTTCACTTCCCATCAACTGGCTGATTATCGTACGAAAACACGATCTCGTTTGGAAATTGAACGATAATCGCAAGGTGTATGCACCTTTAGACCTTTTTACGTGTCAGCCATCACTTCCAGGTCTACTGGTGCAGAGCAGGCAATTTGTCTATCACCTTTTCTGTCCCCAGCCTCAGCATGCCTTGTGGGGCTATCATGTCCAATCTCATCTTATCTGTGTTATAGTAAATCTGGTTATACACGGCTAGAATTTCCTTTGAAGACAACATAGTAATGAGTTGTTTGGCAGATCAAAAAGTAAAGTGGGTATGTTTGTACTGAATATTGAGTGCTATGATCCTATGTGAAGCATATCAATTGTCTTTGGGAATCGGTACTTGGTGTAATATATAATACTCAATATGGAATCAAGAGACCAGAGTCCAGAACCTAGACAGCATTCAAATTGTATTGCAGCCTCTTCTCTCTCATCATTGGTGTGGTTTAATTTTAGATGTGAGGGGAGAGGAAATACTAACTCATCAATATCCTATATTCCGCTTCAGCTTCTATAGTGTTAAACACTAGGAAATGGATAGCCAGATGTGCAACCAATGTTTTTTGAGAAAATAGCTATCTCACTTTTAATTTCCCCGATTTGATAGGTATTGGCTGACATGGAGTTAATATGGGACTTTTTAGAAATTATATAAGTTTAGTAGAACAGGGATTATGGTAACATTGTTCTTTTAATTGTGAGGGTATGGGTTGGGTCTCTGTCTTCAGTTAATATATAAATCCGGTGTGATTTGTGTTTATTCTAAAGATAATATAGTGAAATGTTCTCTTAAATATTCCCCCAGAATTAAATCTAACCTGGAAGTCTACACACACTAGGAAGTTACACACATAATATGTATGCATGGTCCGGCAGAAAAGAGTTGTTGAGTATTCATTTATAGGAGGATAAAGAGGATTGTGAAGCATTGGCAGTAGCAGGTAATCTAAAGAAACTGAGTCCCTTGATTATTTTGTAGAGTTCAAAGCTACAGAGTTATCCAATAAAAGCAGACTTTAAATGATAAGGACATTTTCACACTCCTGAGGGGAGGTGGCCCCAAGTCCAGTGTTCATAGGCAAAATCTTTTTGCCATGGAATGCACAAAATTTGCACAGGACGTGGCTGTGAGATGCAGGTAAGTATGCACAGGTCACGTTTGTGTAAAAGTGCTCTTATTTGAATGCATGGGTTGGGCCAACCGATGAAGGTATGGGTTGGCAATTGGATCTACAGAGCACTCTGTAGAGAGCATGTAACATGGTGAAAGTACATCTGTCTCAAGCCTGGACAATACAGACTGAGTATAGAATGGAAATGTGGATAAGAAGGATAAGTTACCTTCAGTGAAAATTACATGTCAAAATGATCAGAAGATCCAGTGATATAGGAAGCTGACATTATGTGCAAATCTAGAATTGTGCTGCAAATAAGTGAACATTTAATTCCGCTTTGGGGGGCTCTTCCTGGATTTTATGTGTGTTTCACATTCAGACGCTAATCTAGACAGAGAAATCTGAATATTACATTAAACAGAATGCATACGTGTTGTGAAAAATATTATTTCTATCTACATTTTATCAGTGTATAGTTAATGGAGAAGCAGCAAAGCTTTATTCATTTTTGTAAGACATTGACAACTGAAATACGTATTTATATTTTTTGCAGAAGTCCGCAAACCCCCTTCCCCCCCCCAACCCTGCAGACATGGAGCATCGGGGCACCCCACCAAGGTGCTCCCCCTGTCTTAGGGGAAGGAAAGGGTATAAAGCACCAGGGATATCCTCCGCATCCCCCTTGGTCAGAGAGCCTGAAGAAATGATGGGAAAAGCCGAGGAACTCTTCCAGCTCTGCGATAAAGAAGAGAAAGGGTTAATAACCAAACGAGATCTACAGGTAATTCAGCCACTTAACATTGGCCTAACCCCAAATAGGATGTGTTCCATTTATTTCTGTATTCGTGAACTTTGAAGAGTAAGGCCTGCAAACAAAATCCTGCAAGACAACATTTTATTGTTTGTAGACAATTATATTTCCTTTATCAACAGTTTGATGAGGCACAGTGGAGAATTTGGATTATTAACCTATGTCTGTAAAGTTTGCTCATCATTGAGTTATCTTAAGTTAGTCTCTCATTTACTAGAATGTAATATTTCCTAGTTCAGTGTTTCCCAACCTCCTTTCAGTCATGACACCCTTTAAAGGTATGCAAAACCTTAAGGCACCCCACTCCAAAATGTAAATTTATAAAATTGTGTGGCCCCTCCAAAATCCATACCAAACTCTTATCTGTGATAGGAATCTGGTATGGATTTTAAGGGGGACCCCATGCAATAGAAAAACAAAATGGGATTCCCATCTTCACATCAGAATCCCCCCCTTTCACATTAGAGCCCCCCTTTACATCAGGAGCCCCTTTTGCATGACATGCCCTCTCCTTTTACATCAGCGCCCCCCTTCAAATCAGAGCCCCTTCCTTTCACATCAGAGTCCCACCTTCACATCACAAGCCCCCCTTCACATAAGAACCCCCCTTCACGTCAGAAGCCTGCACCATTGAGGAGCATGACCCTGTGCAAATTTTTGAGGCACCCTGGTTGGGAAAGGCTGCCCTAATGTATTTCATATAAAATATTGTTCTCTTAAGTATGTTTTATAAAGCTGCCTTGGACAATATCCACCATTTTGCCATAGGTGAAAAGTGATCCCGCAAATTTTAAATTTGCTCTTAGTTTAATTTGTTTAAGTTTAAACATCCTTGTGAACTTCAAGTTATGATATCATGACAGCAATCAAATATCTATATCTAAAATATCTTTATGCTTACATTCTTATAAATAGTTTTTCTAGGAGTCCTGTAGTGTCCCCACAAGCCTTTACTTACACCGTTCGTTTTTTCACAGCGGCTGCAAAATGAACTTCCGCTCACCTCAGAACAATTGGAAGCTGTATTTGACAGCCTGGACCAGAGTAATAATGGTTACCTTACTCCTGTGGAGTTCAGCATGGGTCTTGGTAATGTCATCCATCAATCTGAAAGTCCCTTTACTTTGTATGAAATGTTTTCTGTGGTTAGAGGAGAGCCAGGTCACATGGCCTTGAGAGGTGATGTGAACAGGCTTTGCTTCTCCCAACACTTTATTTTATTACCATTCATTGAAACAAATGGGGGCTTTTCTTGCTCCAGAGATGTGAAGCAAGCAAAGCGCTATGCACATTTGTATAGTACATCGCTCTGCCCTTTAAATGCTCCATTTTTTTAAAACCGTGGTATGACCACAGTACGGTCATACCCCGGTTCAGGGATTGTTAAATAATTATTACAGTTTAAACAGCTCTTTTCTCAGAAATCATGAACAATTACTGTTTTTACGAGTTTCAGATTTCAGAGTCCACCAGATTAAAAGAGAACTATGAGGTGAGTGCTTTTCACTCACCTCACAGTTCTAGCCGACCTGTGACAATGAGACTGTCACAGGTCGGCTCAGTAGATCGGGAGGTGAGCGAACACATACCGGCGTTCGCTCACCTCTCGATCCTGTCACGGGTCTCTGCCTCTAGATAGGCAGAGCCAGCTGTCAGTCACGCATCTGGGCGGATCCCGGCATAATTGTCGTGATCCGCTTCAGCTGCGGCATCTCAGTATACCGCGAGCTACAGCTGGCGGTATACTGAGCCTAGGGTGACGGGAGGACGCTAGTTTGTGTCCTCCCATTACCCTAAGGAGAACTATGGGGAAAAGCCTTAACCCCATAGTTCTTCTTTAAACACTTCATGGTCCCTGCTTTCCATAATATCTATCCAAACTCTAGAAAAACACTTCCTTCTGTTTTGCTTTCTAAAAAGTCTAAAGCAATATGTTGCTGGGGATTTCCTTTGGGCTGTGCGATCACTGACTCTGCGCTGTAAACACCACATTTCCTGTAGTTTGCTGCTATCATTGACTATCTCCAGCTGCAAAATAGGAATGTTTTTACCATGGAATATCAGAGTCGTCTTCCTCACAATACTGTGTAGACCTAGATAGAAACGGAATCGGAGTCTTGTTGCCAATGCAAATTCATTTTTCTATTGCCTGTTATGTGTAGGTAAATTACTTGGGGTTAGTGTGACTAATGGAGACGAGGAAGAGAGACCAGTAATGGAGGAGACGTTTGAATCCGGCTGGTCAGATGAAGATCAGGATGATACAGAAGAAATACTCTTCTATGCTACAATGGAACAGTTGGGAGCTGCTCGAATATTTCAAGAGTGAGTCTCTGAATCTATTCTACATTTGTATCTGATAGTTAAAGCATTTGTTTCATCACTAAAGTATAGTGGGTGTTGTACATATTTTCTTGCTCAGAATAAAAATAGTTTTTAAAAAAGGTGATTGTTTTCAGGCTGCTAAATAATAATAAATTGTGCATATGAACATGTCATACTTTCACAGGCAGGTGAAGCTATTAGCTCCTTTTCATGCGTTTGCCTGCTTTTCCTTACCACGTAATGTAAAAACCCTGTAGCTTAGGCCATCATTTACAGCCACAGTAAAAACAGTGACTGCTCTCTTACTGGACAACTCTGTCTGATGATTCCTATTAGGGAACAACTTTTACTGTGCTCTCTTTTTAGCTTTCCCCATGCCCTGGGAATCCTATGTCGTGTTTGAAATGATATTGTGTGCTTCCATCCTTTCTAATGTGCTCATCAGTATACAAAAATCTTACAGCTTTTTGGAAAATCACAGACTGATCCTTTTTTTTTATACTGAAACAGAAGGAAGAATGTTGCCATGCTTACAATACATTTACCTGTTGGCTGAGCTGGAAAGAGAAAAGCAGCAGTTACCAATGTCACAGCTATGGATTTATGACAGGCAGCTGTTGAACAATGATCAGGCAGATATTTCAGCTCCCATGACCAGCTACTGTCTGCTTTGGGGTCGTGTTGGTGGATCTGCAGACCTCTGCACATTATTGAAGCATCCATTTCACATGTATGATTTCATAATAATAAAATAGCAGGAAGGTTGTTGTTAAACCATGGTCTGTGAGCATGAAGGTACACACCAGAGGGAGTGCCTGCTTTGTCTTCACACCAGAGAGAGAAGCCAGGGATCTACTCTCTTCATTTAGAGGATAGCTGGAGTCCATAGATCAAAGCTCCAGCAGTGTCGCATATCAAGTATGAAGGGTGGAGGAGATGTCTTGATAGCACACAGACTTTAGACATGTATGATTATCAGGTACACATGCCCTACAGTACATATAGAAAAATAGCTATATGGAAAATTGCTGTTGGAATCTGTGTGTGACCGGACATGAATAACAGAATTTGCAGACAGGCAGTTGCCTTTATAACTTGTTTACTTTCTTAACAACACTTCCTCATTCATTAATAGCATATATAAATGGGTAAGCCGTATTAGTCCAGTAGACAAGATGTAAAAAAACAAAACAACAACACAGTATTGCAGTGTGCAATGATACCTTTCTTATCGGACTAACAAAATATATAAAAGGCACGCTTTCGAGAGTGAACCTCTCTTCTTCAGGTTTATTTAACATACTTTATGTGCCAAGTTTTTTTTGGCTACGTCAACTCTGCTTTCCTCCTGATTGTCCTTAGGCTGGTAGCACCCCTATTATATCATTTCCTCACAATAAACACAGAACCCACCTTATCTGAAAAACAAAACATGCTTTTATTACTCCAAGACACAGGGAGCTCCGAGAACTGTGGAATCGTTTACGCAAAGAGCGCCCGGAGCTGCTAGCAAACTTTGAGGAGTTTCTCTTCCGTGTATCCTCTCATATCCGGGACGTGCATCATGAAAAGGAGACTTTGGAACAAGCTTTAAAAAGGTATGCCGCTTTATCTAAAAGTATCTACTTAATTTGTCCTGCCCTCTGTGGTTTATGGGGCGTGGTGCCAAAACTACAAGTCTTGTTTTATTGGATGTTATTCTTATGACTAGGGTCATGGATTGGTCATTTTTTCTTTATTTTGGCTAAGCTATGATTTGGAGAATATAAAATGGTGGAATCTTAGATGTTCATGAATAGTTTTAGAAGCAAATGTAAAGTTATTTAAAATGTTTTTTAGTATTATGCTTATTACTTATTAGCTAAGTTTTAGGAGCTGAATTGTCAAATACGCTCTGGACAGTCAGAATTCTATTGCTGAATTTAAGAAGTCAAGTTAAAACAAAAGGTTTCAATGTTTTCTAATGGCTTATCTGCATATAATTTAACATTTTGTCCTGGTTTCTGAACCTGGAAGCTGAACTATGAAATCTGGCACCTAGAAATATTTGTTGCCAGTGTCTATTCTATGACAGCACTGAGGGTCAGTGGGATCCACAGTGTGTCTCTGTTCACCCACTATGGGTCCAAAACTAACACCCCCCCCAGGGCATAGCCCTGCCCGTGTCCTTTAGCTGTCACATGCCAGTACCTGTAAATCCAAATCTCATCAGTGGCATCTCTGACATTTCTGAAAATGTTTAGGATTCATTAACAAGTACATTTTTATTGGCAGTTGGCTTCTTTCTGACCTACATTTGACCTGCTTTTCCATGGAATTGGAACACAAAACCCATTTGACACAAACAAGAGCCCATTGACACAGGTCCTACTAAAGATAAAAGATTAATTGTGCAGTTTCCCTTAACGGACAGATTTGATCAGTGGAAAAATATTTTTTGTTGATGGCTTGCTGTGCACATTACTGTTGTGGAACAATTTTTTTTCTGCTCAACAACTTTTTGTTCAGAATTCATGGTTTTCACTTTTTTCATCTTTTGGAACTGAATACAGGAAAGAAACAGACCACGGACGAGAGGTGAGGGGTCTTTATGAAGAGATGGAGCAGCAGATCAAAACGGAGAGAGAACGACTACTCAGGAAGGTATGATACAGACATAAACATTGGTAGGCATATGGTCTGCACAGGCAGAATTGCTGTATAGGGGCATACAACTACAATGGAAGCCACTCCAAGAAATACAGGATAAGCCATATGAGGACCTCAGTGCTTAAGCTGGCCATACGCTGAGCCTATTTTTTTTTTTTTCTTTCAGCGTGTGAACGATGGGGGAATCTCCCCTGCCAGGCTATTGTATTCTGTCAGAATACCCAAACAGTGTATATATAGTTAAATCTGATAATAGTCTCTTGTAGTCTGTTGCGCAGCAGCCTCTATACAGCCTTTAGAAAGGGAGAGGCAACCCTCTACCCAATTAAGGCTCTATTTTCTGCAGAGTGCTGTCAATCAACAGTTTGAACATAAAAGATGAGATAGAATAGTGATGACTTCATAAGTGTTCTGCTCCTTCGCTGTCACATGCTAGGGGTAGGTTGGTGACAAAGCTGTATCTGCAGCAGAGAAAAGTGAGGTCTTGCACCTGGCTATGTCTGGCAGAGTTGTCTGGATCGCAAGACTGGTTCAAAACAATAACAAATCCTTGGCAAATAAAAAAGTTGATTTATATGTACGTACTGTATTTTAACTGTGTTTAGGTGTTTTCCTGGAGTTCAGCTTTAAAAGAAACATAAGAGCTGGCTGTAAGGTGTAAGCTTGAACTTGAGCAATCTTGCTGTTCTTCATGTGGAAAAATAAGCCCACCTCTAAGGCTACACACCTATTCTATATAAAGCCATTCCCAACAGACCCACATTGTGTTTAGATCTTCACCACACCCAGCTTATCAGGCACACATGTCCTAACTCAGCCTACTTCTTTGCTTATTACATGAAATGCACTCTATTTTTCTCAAAGACTTGTAGACGCTTCTCCTGCAGCAGTTACCTTCTGGATTTCTGCTGAACCTCTCCTTCCCTAAGTGAATATTTTCCCTCAACACCACTATTGGGTATTTAACAAGAGGCCAGCACATCCCAGAGATGTGAACAATATAGGAGGATTAGGCTGGTCACACACCAGATTCTTAGATTTGATCTGTTAAATGTATTTATATCTATGGAGGATCTAAGTCAGGTAGGTTAATATGTCTTAGTAAATGTGGATGTTTCAAGGAAAATCTTACTGGTATGTGGCCAGTATTAGAGAGGGTTTTTGCTTCTGTAATTTATGTCCTCATGATATCTGACTGATACCATTGTCCTTGCGTGCAGGATTCCACCAGACAACAGGACAGACAAACAACTCTGCAGAGGGAACTAATGAGGAAGGAACAAGAGCTTGAAGGCATTGTTCTACGACAGCGAAAGGTACGGAGCACTGTCTCCATCTCTCCATTTCCATATTGCAGTAGTCTCTCTCATTCCTTAAAGTGCCACTAAACTCAGGCGTTAAATCTTAAAAATGCACTCGGGTTAACAAAAAATTTATCTTATTTTGTATAATTCAGCTGTAGATCCTCAAATCATCTCTGAATTTAGGCTGACACTGTCCTTCCTTCTGGAGGGTGGCTGCTTTTGTTCCCGATGGTCCCTGTGTGTATTATAAAGTAGGCACAGCTCCAAGCTCTATACTTTCACAGTATACTTTCCCAATCTTAATACTTTCACAGTGATTGACCCCTAACAAGCAAGCAACTAGTGAAATCAGAGGAAAAGTCAGACTTTCTGATCTGCATGGTCAACATTCCTGATCCTAATCAGCATTCTGGCATTTAGCAATGACAGCCTCTATATTTTCTTAGTACAAGTTTCCATAGCCATAGGCCATATACACCAGAGTGAAGTCAGAAGTTCAGGCACAGTCTGACTGTCCTGAAGCATCTACATTTTTGGTTTTTTCTTAAAGATGAAGAGTCGCACCATACATCATTCATGTTAGCCTATGTTTAGGTGGAGGAGACGTGATGCAAAAACTAGAACAAGTTTTCCAGTTTTCCAGCATTAAAGGAGATCTATGAGGTGAGTGATTTCCACTTCCACTTTATCGATCGGGAAGTGAGCCGAAACATACACCGATCTGCTCACTTCCCGATCGTCTCCCCATAGGGATTCCCCCGCTCCCTTCTCCGATCTTCCAGTGCTGAGTGGAGGAACGAACAGGGGAGCTGGCTCTGCCTCTAGATAGGCAGAGCCAGCTGTCACTCACGCAGCTGGATGGATCTCAACAGTAATGTCGGGATCCGTCCTGGCTGGGCGCTCACAGTATATCGCGGGCTGCCCGCGATATACTGAGCTTTGGGTCATGGGAGGACGCTAGTATATGGAGGGGGGCATTCTGTGGGACATGTGGGAAGGGGGCATTCTGTGGGATCTGGACTACCGGACACTTTGTATAATGTGTGCACACACTTTCTTGTTAAACTATGGCATGAACCATTTTATTGATGGTAAGGTTTTTAAACATCAGGAAAACATTTTTAAAAAAGCATATGAATTACAGTTGTCAGTTGGTACTTACTCTTCTTGAACAGAAGAAATACAATATGCACTATATAATGTCCAGTCCATTAGATCCCTCTTAGCATAGTCTGTAAACTGTGTGCAGACCACCAGAAATCTGTATCACCATCTGCTGGCTGTTTTTCAGGTTTCACTTCCACCTTCGCTCCTACTGTGAATATAAGAAAAGTGTATAATGTGCTGTGCCTGGTAATATTGGATAGTAGCACTGGAAGTTCCTTTCAAATCAGATTGTTGACATACATAAAGAATTCATATGCTGTGTATATGTGTGTTTACTTTGCGTAACGCTACATGTATTGAAATTGATATTTCATTTGCTAAGCTCACACAGAGGATTTTGCTTCTATAGTAACCTTGCAAACAAATCCGCTGTTTCCAGTGCCCGTGTTTATAGCTTACACTGACTTGTATGCTGTGTGTATCAATAGCTGTCCAACTTGACATCAGCTCTAATTTGTAAAGATTGGGGTATGCTTGGGATTATTATTAGCTACAGCCTGACCACATATTTTGCCAGTCATAAATGCAAAGGAAGACCCGTGTTAAGTGCTAATCTGAAACCATAAAGTTACTGCCATGCAATTTCATATGTACAAAAATGTACGTTTGTTTATAGGTTCCTCTTGGCGTTACCAGTAACATGAATGGGAAATAATTCAAGTCCGATGACCAATGTGGGGCCACTGCTTGTCCTAAGTAGGCAATAGCTGTCAGTATAAGCAGGTTTAACATACCTCCCATTATCTCCCAATAATATAAAAGCATGATGGGCATGCACAACCAATAATTATATACAGAAAAATATCTGTGTATGCAATTTGTTTTAGAAGAATGTGAGAAAATAGGAGATTGTTCTTGGAATATTCTTGAATTTAGCTGTGTCAATAGACACATCTGATCATAAACTGCCAAACCCAGCTAATTGGTCTTGAGGGAGGTTGTTCCCTCTGCTCAGTGCATGAACATACGCACTTGTGTGATAAGCTTGTGTCTGTATAGGTGCAGATGTTTGGCAAATGGGTCATATATGTATGATCAGACTCCTGTCTAATGCAGTGACGTGCTGTACCTCTCGCCCGGGGGGAGGCATTCCCCAGCTCCGCCCCCCGCCAACCGAAGCGCCGCCCCCCTGTCGGCCAAAGCTCCGTCCCTGCTGGACGATGCCCCGTCCCCGAGCTAGTGTAAAGGAGGAAGGGAGGAGACAGGGAGAAGCCTCCTTGTCCCTCCCTTGCTCCTCACTGCTGAGGCTCCGTGACCGGTTACACAGTGGTGAGGATTTCCCTGTGTAACCTGTTAGATGCCAATCTCAATGGAGAAAAAGCTGTCGGCTTCAGACATGAAGCTGACAGCTTTTTCCTCCATAATTCTGGGTGAGGCTTTGCCTCACCTGCCTCCCCTGACTGCACGTCCCTGGTCTAATGTCTATGGGCAGCCTAAAGTTGGTCATACATGCACAGCTGCACTTTGCTTGACTGGTGGTTACAGTCAGGTCTGGGTGATTCCAGCAGTCATTTAGTTGTTTTCACACTTGGTGCTAGAACATTTTTAAAAGGGGAAGAGCTACAAGAACACAATGGGCCACGAATTGGGAAAAGGGGAGTATCATTAATTGTGAAAAGGTGGGGGTTATAATAAATTGAACAAAGAAAATAAAAAGACACATCAAGCCTGTTATAGGCCCCAAATATGGAAAAGATCAATAAAAAAGCCCCTCTGTCTATATCACAATTCGACTGGGAAAGAGTGAAAAGACAATCTAATGTCATATTTACAAAGCAGTGAATGTGACATTCACCAAACATTCACTGTCATTTAAAACATGCACCAGAAAGATTTCACCTTCAGTGCAGAATGTTTGGTGAATGTCACGTTCCCTGCTTTATAAAAATATCCCGAGTTTCTTTATACATTACAACGATACTGAAACAAGTGTGAATGACATAATCATAGAAGATAGCAATTACGCAAAGCAGACAGATGGGATATATGCCTCTGATAAGAGCACACCTTGTAACTCATACAGGCATGTCCTGTGATCTCATGAATTCCCCTCTCTATCCCAGCATGAACTTTGTTTGCGGCTGCCACCCTCTTTAACTGTATGAGCTCCACATATGTCTTGTATCTGTTGCTCATTCAGGACAAAGCAACTTGCTCACTTAAAAGAAGAACTCTGGCAAAATCACAGTGTAGGGGCTTCCCTCTGCACCAAAGGGTTAAGTGTTTGCTTTGTCTAAGGGGCTCAAAAAGGATTTACTCACCTGATCCTCGGTCTTGCCGGCATCCTCCGGACTGCTAGACTGATCCCTGCAAACTCTTCTACCCTGGGCTCCGGCCGTCTAAGGACTGCTGATGTCATCACATCTTATACAGGTCCATTGATCTACATTAAACCTGAAGACGCAGAGAGCCATTCCATATTTGAAGTGGAGGGGGAGAGAGGTGAGTGCCAACCACTGGGGTACCAAGGATCAGGTGAGTAAAACTGCTTTCTTTGAGCCCCCTTAACAAAATGATGCACTTAACACTTGTGGTGCGGGGTAGTCCCACTGTAAGAGTAAGTTTATGATTTTCCAGGAGTTCTTCTTTTAACTGGCTCCAGCAGCTGCCTTTATTTCCCTTCACTATGCTGCCCTACTACTTAATTCTCCCAAGAAGTGATATACTTGGTACTTCTGGGTATGGGGGAGCATGTGGCTTTCTCCCTTTATCCCACATGACTGCTTGGCAATTGGCTGCTCTGGAAGCCAGTGTTGTCAGAGGTGGGGGACAATCCTCAGCCCTTTTTAAGCTCTAACGTTTGCCATACACTGCTCACTTTAAAGCCACTTCCTGCTCAGGTGGCTGGTATTAGACCGATAGGTGGCCCTGTGGGCACCCCCTGCCCTCCCACACATGACAAAAGCCAATTTTCAATTTGGCTGAAGGAGCCAGTTTGAAAATTCTTGGCCAGACCTGCATCCAATCAGATGCACAGGTTTTCAGTAGCTGCTGCTCCAATCAAATGCACACACTGTTGGGGTATTTAGTACAATAGCCGGAAGTGGGGATTTCCTCCATCCACACGGTTTAGTATGGATGTGGAAATCGATGGATTTCTAAGCATGTATGGCCAGCTTAAGGTGTGACTTGAAGCTTATATTGGGCTTTTCTCTTTGCTCTTTTGAGCAAATTGAGTGTTATGATTGCAAAGAAAGGTAAGTAAGTTCAATTGCAGGGGCAGGCAGGTATGGGCAATGAAGAGGCTCATTTTAAGATGTCATACACAGGTAGATCTTTTGCCAATGACAGAGAGAACTTCCCATTGTCTCAGTGCATATTGAAGTGTGTGCGGGCACCTAAGGGTGCCTTCTATTCATTACTGTTGCAGCTTTTACATTTCCTTGTGATTCCGTTCGAATGTCCATATAAACATTTCTCATCAGAACATTTGATAATGCCATCAGAGACTTCATCTGATTTTTACATTTTGGAATGAATGGCGTTTCCTGCATGAAATCCACATTCACTGTTAGAATGTTGTTCAAGAAAAATTTTCCATCCTGCTCCTTCAATTTCCCACCCACGCCACTACTGTTTAAACTATCATCAATTTCACCTCATTAGCTATTAGAGAATTAAACAGATATTTGAAAATTGTCTTTTTCCCCCAAATTTTATTCTATTGGCGTATCACTTAGAAGCATTTTACACTGTTTTAGATATCTGTGTATTCCAACGTTTTCCTTCACAAAGTCTCCTCATTCCACAAGTTATTTTCTTTCTATTGCTGCACTTTCCTCCACTTTTTATGGTGTCAGTGGTTGTGATTTATTGCTCATGTTATGCAACTTGTATTAAAACCCAGTTCTGACCTCTGTCCCATATTTCCTGAAACAGTTGGAGCATCAGTTACAATCTTTAAACAGTGAACAACTCGAGACACGAGTTCAGAATGATCGCTTGAGACAGCTAAATGAGGACCTCATGGAGCAACTTGAGATGACCAAGACTGACTTGGAAAAGGCACAGGCAAGCCTAATGAATCTGCGCAAACAAGAGCAAGAGGAGCAGCAACGCAAGAAGAGGTAGATATGTCTTTCTGTTGAGAAAATACAGCACATTAAAGTGAGACTGAACTCAAACATTGAAGATTTGCTTTATTATAGGGAACATTTAGAAATGTTAATTGTGCATAAGCAACATCCTGAAAAATCTACCCTTTTGCCTCCTGAAAAATGGCAGAGCACTTCCAGGCAGCTTAGAGTGCAGGGTGCCTAGGCACTCATCTACGGCAGTGGGATCTCAGGCACTTCTGCCTCTGACTGCTAGTCTTAGGAGATTTGGAATCAGATTTAATTACTTCACTACTGTGCTGCGCACTGTTCTCCATGCTGGAGTCTCTGACCTGTGGAAACAAAGTCCTTCCTCTGCCAAGATGGCCGCGTTCACACAGCGACACCGTGCAGAACAATAAATGGTAAATCAATAGCAGGAAATGATTACCTGCAGGGAGACCATGCTGGTGACCATAGCTTTCCCTCTGTCAGCTTCCAGAGTTCAGATCATCTTCATAAGGAATAGATAGTGGATATATATATATAATATATTTCAGATTTAAGAAGTACTCCAGCTTAACTTGCATAGGTCCTGCTTGGCACTTTACCACCCTTCTTCCAATTAAAGAATGCCTTGTATTCATAAGTAAAATTACTAGACCTAATGTGAATGGTCTCTGTAATCAGCTGAGTTATTCTCTGTTATAATATATATAGCTATACTGTATATACTTACATTGTGCCAAGCTGGACCAATGTAAGTATATTTATATATTTTAAAAGCTGGAGTTCTACTTTAATTATGAATAACAAGACTATTCATGTTTACATTCTTAGCAGGGATACGTTATTACAGATATACAGGACTAACATTTTAAATATTAGGTGAAGCAAACCTATATCATTATGCAGTACAAACGCAGCAGGAGTCCTTCAGTTAACATGTACATAAGCATACATTTCCATTTGAACGATACAGCTGCATCTAACATGTTTCCATATGTGATATTTATCACTTTACATCTGAAAGCTTCTAATCACAACTACATTTTTCCAACATACAATTATTTTTTGGCACTCTGATAAAAATTGTATTAGGTTGTTCCACACTCCATTTCTGCTGCAGTCAAAGGCCAGTCCCTTTAAAAGTGTTATTGTAGTTATAGGTGAAGCTTGGTGGGATGAGTAAGCCTCTGGCTACTTATATGACTTGGATACTCCAACATCAAGATCTCCCTCCATAATTCCCATGTGTCCGCTCGTTCTTTTGTATTATCCATAATATAGTGGGGTCCCTCATAATGGGCTGGAGGTGTTCAGGCCTAGGAACTCAAGCACAGAAATTATACCAGTAGAGTCCTCGGGAGATATAAGAATTGTCAGGTGGTCTCTCCATAATTTACAAAAAACAAAAATATCAGTTTTGGGGGAATTGACACTTTAAAGGCTGTCCTAGATCATTGAGGATAAAATTCAAAATATAAAAACCACTTACAAAGCCATCCACAACTCTACCCCCGGCTATATCTCAAACCTGGTCTCAAAGTATCTCCCTAACCGTCCTCTCCGCTCTTCAAAAGACCTTCTGCTTTCCAGCTCCCTCGTCAACTCCTCCCATGCTCGTCTCCAGGACGTCTCTGGAGTCTCTCCATTCAATGGAACTCTTTAGCCCAACCTGTCCGTCTATCTCCCACTCTGACTGCCTTTAGGCGATCCCTTAAGACTCATCTCTTCAGTGAAGCCTATTCCACCTCAACCTGACCACTGAACTATCACTTTCTCAAACAATTCATCCCCACACAGCTACCTCCTCATGCATCACTTGCCCCTCCCTTTTAGATTGTAAGTCCTCAGGGAGGCTGGTCCCTCCTTACCACCTTGTCTTGCATTGTATTGTGATTGTAATGTCCTTCTTATATTGTAAAGCGCTATGCAAACTGTTGGCGCTATATAAATCCTGTATAATAATAAAGGAACAGCCAGTGACTGCTCACAGGATGCATGTAAAAATGACCATAATGGTCAGTAATTAGCCAGACTTTACAGTTTTACTGTTAACTAAATGTCATATCCAATACTGAGAAATAACGTGAACCCTTTATGTGATTTTCACTATAGGTTTGCATGTAAAGTCTCCCAGAATATGCAAAAAGAGAAGCAGAGCCTCTTGCGACAGTTGGAACTTCTCAGGTATAGATTTTTTTACCAAGTTAACAAATCGAGATAGCCATGTTCTTTTATTATGCTTCTGTTATGTTGTGAACAGCCTGCAATTTGGTTTCCTGCTGGTCATCACACACAGCTGAATAAGGATGGACATAGTCTGTTCCCTTTTAATAGCTCATACAGCCTTCAGTTAGAGAAAGGCAGTGAGCAGGCATTGTTTGGGTTTCCTATGAAAAAGTCCAATATTCCCTGCAAACAAAGTATAATGTGGCCCCCTGTTATACCTGTTATACCACGAACTATTTTTCCCCTTTTTCACACACATGCCTGAAAATTACTTAGAACTCCCAAACGATACATACTTTCTAAAGGCAAAGAAACTGTAGGACAATAAGATGGTAGATGCAAATGTATATTCTGCGCAATATTTGCAAAACTGCGGTTTATCAAACCTATATTTTCAGTAAGAAATACACTGCAGTATTATAGGGCACACAAATACAACATAACCACATTTTTTTGTCAAATATATGATTGTCTCAAGAAGTGATGAGCTTGGGCTTGGTGCGAGTCCAATTTGCCTAAGCCTCAAATCTGTGACTGGCACACCCCCGCAATCAGTGGCAGCAGTTTTAGCAGGGAAATTATTTATCCCTCTGTGACATATAACCGTGGGGCCACAATGATTGAGCCAGAAGAGGGGTGTGTCAGTCAGTTTTGAGTGGGCTTGGGCGACCTGGGTTTACACCAAGCCAAAGCTCATCTCTAGACTCTAGTAAAGGGATTTTAAAGGTGTCAAGCCTTTTCAGAGATACTATTACTTTGCCCTGCATGACCAAACTTACATTGTCTCTGTAACTACCTTCCGTCCATTGGCCGTACCTAAACGGCCAGGCGGGAGCCTTGCAGATGCGTCTAGGAGCCTTTAGATGCAGGTGGCCCCCTGGCATCACCGCCATTCCCGAGATTTGCTGTGCCCAGTGCAGGCCCGGACTGGCACGGCGGCTCTGTGACTGGAGATCAAAGGGAATTCAGTACACGATCTTCCTCTGATCTCCTCTCCTGTCTCTAAATGGAGGAAGAGATGTATATTACATCACTTCCTCATTTAACTGTCATTCCCGTCTACAGAAGCCGGGGAGAAGCTGGTGAAGCAGATCTCTGCTTCATCAGCTTCCCTGGGGGTCCCTAGGTGACATTAGGGGTCTTGGAGACCCCTGATGTCTCCATAAAGAGGACCTGACACTGTAAATTGGCTATCACATAGGGGCTTCAAAGCCCCTTATGTGATGGCAATAAAGTTAGGTTAAAAAAAAGTTTAAGAAAAAAATAGTCACATAAAAGAAAAATTTGAAAAAACACAAGCATTTTTTTAAAGTTCCCCCGCCCCCCACATACAGATGCAAACATGCGTCAGGTGAGCCTACGTGCGAAAATGACGATTGTGTCGCACATATTACCTATCACCGCGTATGTCGGAGTGAGAGTAATAATTCTAAGGCCATTAATCACTGATCACACTAAATTGATGAGCGGTAAAAGCATCGCCTATGGCCAATTGTGGTTGTGGCTGTTTTTTGCGATTTTGCGTGCAATTTTAGGGCTTGACATGTTTGGTGTCTGTTTACCTGATGTGACCCCATCTTTTATATTTTACCAAAAAATTAGGGTGATAATAAATGTTTCATAACATTTCATCGGGGAACAGGTTTTTTTTCAAAATTTACGGTACTTTTTTTTTTATAAAATAAAAAAAAAACCCCCCCCCCCCCCGCAGTGGTGATTAAATACCACCAAAAGAAAGCTCTATCTGTCCCCAAAGTAATGGTAAAAATGCATTTCAGTACAGCGTTGCATGATGGAATAAATGTCAGTCAAAGTACCGCAGCGCTGAATACTGAAAAATGGCCTGGATGGGAAGGGGGTGAACAACCTGGTCAGCAAGTGGTTAAGGCATATGGCGCACATCATGAAAACGTCAACAAAGTACATTAGACGCACATCATTACTGCCTGTTCCTCATTCCCCACCGCCACTCATGCCAGAAAATCCCGGCGGCAGATGCTGCTGTGTAAAAAGAAGCTGAACAGTGTTTGGAATATTGTTCAGAAACTTCCATGAGGAATACCATGTAGAAACATTATTGCTGAATGGTATTTGCTCTTGTTTCATTCACTTTCAGATCAAAGGAGTGAGCTTTCATATGCATATGGTGTCAGTTAAAGCAAGCCTACCAGTAAACCAGTTCAATTACATTTTGTTCCTTTTTAACCCCTTATTAACCATTAGTTGTTCATTAGCCCTGGCTAATGCCTTCATTCCCTTTTCTCCTTAGGTAATATTTTTCTGTTGATTTTTATTTTTATTTTTTACTTTTTTTTTTTTAACTATTAATATTTTAAGAAGAACTCTGGGCAGTTAAACAACGTAACCCTTGCAGTGGCCCTTATCTGGTAATGCATGTTGTGTTGCAGGGACATGAACAAAAAGCTTCGGGATGAGAAGGATGTGTTTGAAGCAAAGAAGTTGGACAGCCTAAAGAAGAATCCTGCTGAGGCCATGCTGGTTTCTAGTTGCTGCTGCTGTTGCTGCTCGAGCTATGCTGGCAGCGTACATTGTGATCCCACACTCTGACCACATGGGGGCACCAATGATCAAGCTGTGGACAATAGATTTTACCTTTTATATAGATGTGTATATGTAAATACTGTATATAATTATTTGTATATAGAAGTAACCACAATTCTCTATTTGTGGAGATATAGATATATTTTTTGGGTTCATATTTCATTAGGTCAACATTATTACAGATGGATACTTACTCTAGGTGACTGAACAATTTGTTTAGGTTTTTTTCTACAATTAGAAAGTGAGATGGTTTACTTATAGTTAAACTGTAACTTCGCCTATGGACAAAATGGAAGTAATAAGGCAGAACTGTGAAATAATAAGGTCTGTAAATAGTATTTATTACTTACTTTGGTCCATTACACCTGTAAAATATTTTAGGTATCCATTGCTCACATTGCAATGTCTGATTTTTGCACATTGACCTTACCTTCAGCTGTCTACAGAGTACTGATAGACACTACCTCCCATTGTCTCTACAATTTGCCCTATGGCAAGCTTCATCATTTCCCAATGAGTGCAGTGGATAGTGAAGAGCTTTTACAAGGACAATGGAACAATATATTCAAGGATATTACATTGTTTTTATTGATCTTTCGCCATGTACTATGCAGTTTTATTTACCAAGATCTTCTGCTCCAGCCGTGTTGATTCAGATCCTGCTCACCCATGCAGTCAGGAATTGTGTGTTAACTTCACAGGGTCTTCACTTTGCTCTCACAGCATGACAAATCTAAAAAAAAACGCACAATGTAAGTCTGGCTGCTTTTTTCTTTTCTGATTTTTAACAGAAAAAAAAAATCTGCAGGCAATGGTGGTTTGTACGGCGACTGCAGGAACCAGAGCACGAGTCCACATGGGGCAAGAGTTACCGTATATGTGGTTGGTGTTGTATTACCACACAATTGAACCGTCACTATAACTGTAATGCAGTCAGGCTGCAAATGCAGTAATAAATATGCTGGACTTATCTGTTTTATTTATTTTCCTTATTGCTGTAGCAAGGGATAAAACACCCCGTGCTGGCAGCATATTGGAGAGTCACACTGCCGCTCTCATGCACAAGCTGGGGCCCCGGGTTTCCAGCAGTCCAACATGGGCTCCCCCTACACACTGCACAGTGCCACACACAGCGCTGTTGCTCCGTGTGTGTGTGTGAGAGCAGCAGTCCGACTCTCCAGCGTGCTGCTAGTTAAGGGTATTTTAACCCTTGCTGCACTACTAAACATATATAACAAGAAAAAGACCAGCTTATGAATAACTATATGCAGCCTGCTTGCATTACAGTAACAAATGGCATGCATTCAATTAGGCTTTAGGGCCTAAGTTCAATTATTTTGGTAGAGCTGGAAGAGTTAAACATTTCTGTCTGTGCTATTTGTCCCTTATTTCCTGTCCCAGTGACACCATTATTGTGGATAATGGGGATAGTCGTTGTCACCAAGACAGGAAGGCACAAGCAGCACTAAAAGCAACATTGTCAGAAGTTTTAACCCTTCCCGAATCTGCCAAATATGTATTCTTGTCTTTCTACTCATTGAAGAGATTTTTCTGTTTTTTTACAGAGGTGAAATCTCACTAGTAGAGTCGCAAGGAGCAATACTAATTTTGATGGAGACCCTTTTCTGCCCAAGCCAAACCAAAATATAAAACTTTGGCTGGAGTTGGGCTTCAACTAAATGTGCTTTTACCTGAATGGAGAGATCCTTTAAGAAATTCAGAAACAACTTGATGAGCAATACCTCCGAATTTAAAAAACAAAACAATGCTTCCGTTACAGCTATTTTCCTAATAATGAAGCTTTTTAGTATTTGTTTCTATTATTTTTTATTTTTTTTCTCAGTAAGGCTAAAGAAAAATTGCCATGATTGTACATTATAGTTTTTTGTGTATTCCATTATGAAGGGAGCCTGGCTGTACACGGGCTAATGGACATACCCGAGACAGCTGGAGCTTAATAATATGAGGTATGATTTGTTCATATTCTGTCTGATGTTCATGTTCCTCTGTACGTATTATATGTATACAGACGTATGACTGCTACTATTGACAGTTCAGCTTATTCTTAGTTCTATGTATTTTCTCCACAGCTGCTAATAAGGTGTACTACCCCATACTGAGATTGTCCACTTGAATGGAGTTCAGTCAACATACAATAACAATTAAGTTATGCGTATTAATACATCTAATATCTTTATCAGGAATAGCCACATTTTGGCCCTCCAGCTGTGTGGAAGATACAAATCCCATTATGCCTCTGCTTTTGGAAGTCATGCCTATGGCTACCGGAGTCTTGCAATCCCTTATGGGACTTGTAGTTCCACAAAAACTGAAGGGCTGAAGCGTGGCTATACTTGCTCTAGATGTCTGAGGTGATCCAGGAATGGCCATCTTCAGCTGATAAATGTGGACCCTTTTAGGGAACCTTGAGGCTCCATTCACGTGGGGTAATCTGGAGGATCTGTAAATGCAGCATATCACACTGGTGCAACATTTTGGGGTCTCACAGGATCCCTTTCCTCAGGCAAAATCCTGCGAGACCCCGAAATGCTGCACCAGTGTGATGTGCTGCATTTACGTCAATAAATAGACGCATTTGATCTGCATTTGGAGTGCTGGTGTCCCTACTTCTATCTATGAACATAACAATTGCCATCCGTTGACTACCGCAGCTCCATCCAATTCTTATGGGACAAGCGATCAGGAGTGCGATGGGTTCTTGGACTTCGGTTCAGATGCAGCCGCTGTACCTATTGAAATGAACGACAGGGTGACAGTGGCCGCATCTGTCTGCTACAGTCCCCATGTAATTATACATGGTATGATTATATGCAACTATCCTGAATCCAGCAACCGTTAACTATCTCAAACACTGTAGGCGGAAGTTGCTGCATCCATTGATTTCCACTTGCAGCTGCTGTCACCCTGTCATTTACTTGATTGGGTACAGTGCCCGCATCCGAATAAGACACCTAGGATTCCTGCTGCAAGAATCCATAGGACCATTCCGCAGGAATCCTGGAACGCCCCATGTGAATGGGGACTAACAGTGATGTTTATGCAGCCTTTCCGTGAACTTTAACCACACCTAGGTTACAATATTGGTTGTTAATAACAGCAAAGTCTCTATAAAACCAGCATAAGTATTTATTTCAATTGGGTAAATATATAGGTTGTCATGCTGACCTTCTGAAAATGCTCGCTTTACTGGCTGTTATACAGATCCTTCAGCTTACTTAGTGTGTCACTGAGCCAGGACCAGTGATTTCTGGCTGCCTATTTGTTCAAGGTCAGTGACCATATCATTATTAAAGCAGAGCCTGGCCACTAGTATCTTCAGATATAGGCCTCATTCACACGAGAAATGGCCAACACGTACAGCTCTATGGGACTATGTGGCCGTACGCCGTCCTACGCTCACCCGCCCTGCACATCCGTGCGGGTGGGCGTACTCATACTCTAACAGGATGGATCCTGTCTGCGTCCGAGCCGGGACACCCACACCCGTTACGTACCTGCACTTGGTGAGCGTAGGGCTTATGGCCGCATACTCCCATAGCGAAGGACAGGGGCATACTAATCACTTGCAGCACCTGGGAGCTGCCCGATACGGCCGCGCACGCAGCAGGGAGCTGTACGTGCCGGCCGTTTCTCGTGTGAATGAGGCCATATAGCAAACATACCCTGCCTATGCAGGGAAGTCTCAGCACAGGTGAATTTTGATGTTCAGAAACAGTTCATGAGAATAGGTGGTGTACAAGCTCACCTTTTCCCAATTCATCAATGGGTTAAAAGTCTGCACCTTAAATCAGCGCACACTCCGTTCATCTAAATGAAAGAGTGTGCACTGATTTCAGGTGATACGTTTAGATGTGTTCTAGTCTTCACTTGACAGACTAGCATTTGCAGAAGCTCAGTGATCACAGAACACATACTATATATTTTCATATGACAAATGAAACTTTGTAGACATTTGGAGAAAGCCATAAGGTTTTGTGGCCTGCTGGAACCCAGTTTTGTGCTTTTCAGCATTGTAATTGTGAACTGCTACCAGAAACAACATGTTCTGTTTAGGGTGCAATTCTTGAGTTCCTCACAGTGGAGAATGCATTCGTACGCCCAGGGGTAAAATCAGTAGCACCATTTTGTGAATATCAGATGATATACAGAGCAAGCATAGACACTTTATGTTCATTTTTTATTTCAATGTCTTTGTTTTAAATATATTGTATTTGTTTGATACTAAAATTGGTTTCAAAGGAAGGAGGTAATAATACAGTTTTTAAACGCAAAAAAGTAATGGACAGTAAGGCAAGACATAGATATCTGATACCAGCTGCAAGATCCAACCCTAAGGGCCTATTCACACCAGATGCATTAGAGCTGCGCTGGCCGTTATTTCCAGCGCATCCCCAAGACAAGGCATGCCCCTAGAGCTGAATGAAATGTCAGGTTTCAATAAAGTTGTGCAAAAAAAGCCCCTGTCCTTCTCTATGGAAGTACGCTTACCCGCCCTGCACGTCTGTGCGGGTGAGCGTACTAGTACGTTGACAGGATGGATCCTGTCTGCGTCCGAGCCGGGACACCCGCACCCGTACAGAACCTGCACTTGAGGTAAGCGTAGGGCGGCGTACGGCCGCTTACTTCCATAGAGAAGGACAGGGGCTGCGTACTAATCACACGCAGCACCTGCCCTTCCCGGGAGCTGCCTGATACGGCCGTGCACGGAGCTGTACGTGCCGGCCTTTTCTCTTGTGAATGAGGCCGAAAGCTTAACTGAAGAGAGAACCTGATTGTCATAGGCAACTGCTCCAAATTTCGTCTGCTCTAGTTTTGATAAATCCCCCCATACAGTTTTCTAATCTGATTGTGTCTTAGTGTAAAGATCATTTCATGTCTGTGGTTAACCTAAAGCTGGGTACATACAGAATTTCATACAAACGTTTGTGCAAACAAATCTCATCAGAGACAACATTCAACAATGCCATCAGAGACTTGAATGTCGTTCAAAATGTAAACATTCATTTTTGGAATGAATGGAGTTTCCTGAAGAAAAAACACATTTACTGTTAGTATTCCATTCGAGGAAAATTTTCCATCCTGCGCCTTCAATTTTTGTTCATCACTACGGCACAAAACGATTGTTGATTTGACTCCATTTACTATTAGAAAACCGAACGAACGTTCTGCAAATTATTTTTGAATAGAATTCTGTTTTATACCCACCTTAACAGACGAGGCCTTGCATTCTAACCACCAGTGCCATTGTGACCTTGATACTGACACTTGTCACTAGGATACTCCCACTGTACACAAGTTAGTAAACTTATGATTGGTAACCTTTTAGATTCATAGCATCAAGAACTAATAATGGAATGACTGAAGCAATGGTTAGAAATCTTCATTTTTAGGCCCTGTATGTACCATCTTACAACCAGTATGGAAGAAGTACTAAGGTTATAATTTCCTTTTTAATAATATTTTATTGTGAATTTCCTTTTAATTAAAAGTTGCTTTATTAATTACGATTTGAGTGAATTGTGTGATGCACCTATGAGCTCACTACAACGAGTTATTTCAAAATGTCTTCTGCTATGGCTGTCCTGTCATTCTACATTGAGTATTTCTTCTGCTATATGGAATCTGGGTAATTACATGCAAATGATCAAACCTACAATAGGACTGATTTCAAAACCGCCGATGGAAAATTGTGTTACAAATAAGCAGGTGCCTGTTGCATTTTTGAAGTTACATTACAGAAATGTCTCCTGAAATGTAATTTTTTATGAGCAATTACTCTCCAGTTGTAGTAATTCAGTCCCATTTTGTTGCATACATGGCATAAAAATAAAAAAATATATTTTCTTTATCTTTTAAAATAAAGCTATGGAAAAAATTGGATTTTTCTGCAGTGTTTCCATGATTTAAAGTATTTCATGACACATAAGCATCACACTCCTGTCAAAGAAACATTTTCTCATACTTTGGAAAGCAAGGCATACAATTATTAGACCGGGCTTATCATCTCTTCAATAGGCTTATCTCACAAAGATTAAGGCTGGGTTTACACCTAGGAGTATGGAATATGCGCGTTTGTCGCACGTTAAAAAAAACATGCGACAAACGCGCGTTTCCGAGGGATACCTGGCTGTATCCCAATGGATACGTGCGGCAAATACGCCCCAAAGAAGCTCCTGTACTTCTTTGGGCGTAGGGCGTTTTGCAGCGCGTTCCTACGCACTGTAAAACGCCCAGGTGTGAACCAGGCCTTAAAGTGAACTGAACTGTTAAGGAATTTTGGTCTACCTGCTGTAGCATTAGCAAGTATGAGTAAGTACGCTCTGCACATTTGCACATTTATGGTAGACTGACTTTGCAAAGTGCAATTCTCTAGCTATGTGATGGCCGAGATCTCCCTCGCTCCTCCATCGCTGGAGCTTTCACCTTCACCCAGTCTTCTTACAGGCTGAGTCTTTGACCCTCTTGATTGGCTGGGCTGGAATGACTCGACTCCCATGCGTATATTCTGTTCTTGCCACAAGACTGTCCTTGGACTTTACACTGCGCTAGACATACAGGGCCTAGTGTACACTTAGACAAAAAAATTTGACCGGTAGGGACAGAAGAGCGAGGTTGTTTTACTAAAGGTGCCCATACACTCTTTGATTCTCGTTCGGAAATCTTCAACAAATGGTCTTTGGAACAATAATCGAACAGTTGATGGAACACCAACGATTTATTTTATTTTTTTATTGTAATCCCGCTCTAATTTCCTCAAAGGGGGAGGCTGGGAAGACCTTCAAATTATGACAAAAGTTGTACCACTATTTTTCCTAGTGTAATGGTGATATTAAAACTTTGCAGCGACCATTCCTTTGGAAAAATGTGTAGATTTTGTTTTTCTTACATATCTAGGTTTTTTGTTATTGGACTCTGTCTTATCTCTTGAACAGAACTAGTCATCAATGGGCATTTATAATAGTTGTATTATGCTGCAGTGTATACCACGTTCAAGGCAAGTCTCTGGTGATACATCTGTAAAAAATAAATCAAGACAACTGGACTTGCTGTATTTTTCTTGAAGACGTTTTGCTGGTCATCTAGCAGAAGGTGTTGGTGTCAGGAATCCAGATGCAGGGAGACTCGCCAATAAACACGCCAACAAAAGACCCCTCTAAATAAGCAGACTGAATTGTAATGTACAGCCTACTATATAGTGGTAGTCAGCAAAAGGTAGAGTCCGTGGGCGAGATACCCATAAGCGAAATCCGAGTCTCGATCCAATAATGTAGCACAGGTTAGGGCGGGCAGCAAAGGTTCAGGGTCAGAAAGACAAGCCAAAGGTCAGAATAATAGTAGTAACAGGAGGACTAAGAGAGCTAGATAATACACTATGAAATACTGCAATAACCAAGCACTGACTGTTTTGTTTGATGCAAATTTATACCCTTTGGCACTGAAGTAAAATCATCCCTGGAGGCGTAGCTTCCTGTCTGCTGGTCTTCATTAGGCTGTGCAGTGACTGGCACTGTCTCTTTAAGGGGTGTGTACCTGCAGGTGTCAGCAGCCAAAGGACTGCAGGGAGGAGCAGTTCGATGGAGGGGAAGAGGAGACACAAGCAGCGGGCGCTGAGACGAGACCCGTGGGTGACATCCAACGTCCATGGGCAGCTGGCGGGGATGCATCCAAGGCACGCAGGGCACCCAGAGGAATGCTCTCACATCATCTGACCAGCTTTCTCAATTCAGAATGACTTGTACAACAATTGAATAAATATGGTGAATGTTGTTCCAATCAACATAATCTGTTTATTACAACCAGCATGGGATCCGAGACCTCATGGAGGTAAGGTGTTGATTGCATCTGGAGCTAACAGATGTTATTAAGCTGCTCAGAGCCCCCACCTAGGGTTGCCACCCGTCCGGGAATCACCCAGACAGTACGGGTTTTGAACCCTGTGCCCGGGCGGGAGGCCGCCGCTCACCCGTACTTGGTGGCACCATGGCGAGCGATGGGCAGCAGGGAAAGTGCGGCAGTCAGCGAGCACCGGGTGGCGCTGTCTTCAGTAGCTCGATTCTCCCTCTCTCTCACTCCTTTGATCCTCCCTGGCTGGCACTGTGTGAGTCAGAGGAAGTGACATCACCGAGAGAGCAGAGAGGGAGAAGTCATTCTCCAGCAGTCGGCATGGACAGCACTTTCACTCTAACAGGTATCTATTACATTTATTTTTTTCAAATAACAATTGAAAGGGAAGAGGGGGGAAAGGAGGGGGGGAGAAGGAGGGAGAATTGGGGGTTGGTATAACATTACAGTATGTCATGCTGGTTGTAATATTGTGAAAGGGGCCCTGTTATTTTGGCTGTGCAAGCACCCCTGGAGGTGTTAGGGCTTGGTCACATCCATTGCGGTGCATTCCAGAGCGGTAGTTGCTGGAACGCACAGCAATCGCACAGTAAACTCCCCCCCTTCGTTCTGGGCGGGGGCATGGCATTATATTGAGGTCAATGGCACTGCAGCCACGCCCCTCATCCGCAGTGTGATCGGACGCATGACAAAACATTGCCTGCGTTCCGGTCCAGTTAGAACGCAAAAAAATGCTGCATGCTCTATCTTTTTTTCATTTTATATTATCGAGGGAACCGGGATTTATTCACAAAGTATTTAGTTTAAATCATTAATTGTGACCGTTAATAATATTCCATCCGTCATTTCCTGCCATGCACGGCATATTATTAACGGTCACAATTAAACATTACAAAGAATACTTTGTAAATAAATGGCGGTTTCCTTGTTAATCCCGCCTGTACATAAGCGCAGATACTGGGTCAGCGTTCTCGACAGAACACCGGCACAAAAATTTTAAACAAGTAGAGAGAGAGCAGAGAGGGAGAAATCATCCTCCGGCAGCTGGCGTGAAGCGCTTTCATCTGGGACTGCATCTTAATAACAGGTATTTACTACATTTATTTAAATATCAATTGAAAAGAAGGGGAGGGGGGTGGGCGGTGGTATTGTAGGTAAAACATGTCCCCCAAAAAAATAGGTAACCTGTGACATTTTTTGTGGCGGCATCTTTTATGTGCAATAGTACATATCGTCCAATACAGATGTCACCAGCACTAAGATTCCATGTTAGTGCAAAATCAATTTCATTGATAGTTGTCATTCAAACAACAAGCACTTTCGGGGTGGCGCCGGGTCCCCTTCATCAGGCTCAGAAATGACATTGTATAAATGTACCACAACCTTTATATAGACATTCTAGAATATAATTTCTGAGCCTGATGAAGGGGACTCCTGAATGACAACTATCAATAAAATGGATTTGCACCTCTGACCAATCAGGAAGGCAGGTCATGACATGCCCCCCGGCTTCCTGATTGGCTAGGAAGCCGGCTTCACTTGTTGTTAAGCAGTCTGGATTCCTGACCAATCAGCAAGCTAGACGGCACCTCATGACTTACCGCCTGGCTTCCTGATTGGTCAGGCAGCCTCAAGTAAAGCCCATTTTCTTTCGCTAGAACACCGGCTTCACAGGCAATCAGGAAGCCGGGCGACGGATCATGATCCACCACCTGACTTCCTTATAATCGGGGGTACAAGGCACCGGTACTCGGTATCGGCGAGTACTGGAAAAGACATATTAAAAAAAATATCGAAAACCTGGTATCGGTGCATCCCTAATTTGTAGGGATGTTCAGATACCGGTGCCAATACTTGGCATTTGCACAAGAACTACCAGGGTTGCAAAGGTTGCAGCGTGGACCTTGCTCTGGCGCTCCACCACTGTCCTGAAATCATTAGTGTGTGTTGTTTTAGAAAGCCTGTCCTGTGACCTGTGGCACACCGGCATCTTATGGGGGCATGGTTTATGTACAGAATATATAT
Organism: Nanorana parkeri; assembly: GCF_000935625.1. Lineage (NCBI taxonomy): Eukaryota > Metazoa > Chordata > Amphibia > Anura > Dicroglossidae > Nanorana > Nanorana parkeri. The sequence goes on along the minus strand of NW_017307138.1, from coordinate 316,393 downwards.
CTGGGCAGCTGTGGCACACGGGCAAGTTGTGATTAACTCCAATGTTATTTAATCACAAAATATGTACATAATGTATACTTTACAAAACGATTTCCGTGCGGATCTACAGTGTTCGGGTTTGGCTTGAAGAAAAGGTGGCAACCCTACCCCCACCACACACACACACAAACACATACCCACCTCTATTCACGCTTGGCTTTTCCATTTGAACATAAATGGCCTATTTTACACCTCTTTTGAACCAGTCCTCCTCCCTGGATAGTATGCATACTTGACTGTCTTCAGGGGAGTAGTGACCTTTTTCCTTTAGATGTAGGTGATACAAATCCCAGTGCGCTTATGGCAGCTCTCAACTGAACTTTCAAGCCCTCAAATGGATGGTCAAGTTGATCATATGTGCAGCACCACATTAGCTGCAGATTTAAATAAACGTTATGATGGCACCATCCTCAGTGGATAGGAAGGTTTAGTTTCACTTTAAATAGTGTAGACTTAGATCCCAACAACTGCCTATTCCTAACTGGTTCTTTTTAAAGTATAACTATTGGGTCAGGGCTTTTCCCCATAGTTCTCCTTAGGGTAACGGGAGGACACAAACTAGCGTCCTCCCGTTACCCTAAGCTCAGTATACCGTGAGCTACAGCTCCCAGTATACTGAGACGCCGCAGCCGGAGCGGATCCCGACATCAATGTCGAGATCCGCCCAGCTGCGTGAGTGACAGCTGGCTCGGCCTATCTAGAGGCAGAGCCAGCTGTACCCACCCCCTCCCCCGTCCGTTCCGCCAGTCAGCGCTGGCGGATCGGAGCGGGGAGGGGGGAATCCATACCCTCCCCTGTCACGGCAGCGAGCCGTGACAGGATCGAGAGGTGAGCGAACGCCAGTATATGCTCGTTCACCTCCCGATCTACTGAGCCGACCTGTGACAGTCTCATTGTCACAGGTCGGCTAGAACTATGAGGTGAGTGAAAAGCACTCGCCTCATAGTTCTCCTTTAAGCTAAAAGAGACGAGATGTAAAATCATTGGTGAACTGCTTGAAAGGCCAAAACTGGAACAAGAGATGGTGGCATTGAGACTTAAAGAATAATTAATTAAAAGTTTCTTTTCACAACAATAGTTGTCACTGTGCAGCTCACCTTCAGAAACAGAATTCGGTTCTTTGATGCGATCCGCTTTATACTGACTTTTTCTGTATATGAAGTAAATGGCAAAAATGAATCTCAGAGTTTGTATTTAGTGCTAAACTCTTCTCTGCACTGATCTGCAAAACTATTTGCTGAGCTAACTATAGTTCACTGACATCTATACATATTTTTTTTATAAGTGTGACAGTGCTGGGCCTGTTCATGGTAAAATAAAGAAAAATATATATCAAAGCGCTAAAGGTATAAATAATATGAAACTTAGTGCAACCAAGTGATATAGTGAAATTAGGGTTTAGGCGGTCTAGCCCTAAGCCAAGTGATATATCTTACATAGGATCATAAAAGAAAAAATTCAATTAATAATTCAATTGTGCTGTGGAAAACCAGATAATGATTGGGACAATAAAAAAATTTCAACCACTGTGTAAAGACATCAAATATATAACAATATATGAACGATCCACGCAAAAAAATACATTATAAAAACGTTGAAATAAAGTGTTCAGTGAAAAATAAACGTAAAAAACGTGTGCAAAAGAAATTGTTAATGATATATATTGTTGATGATATATATTTCTTAGCGGTGGTCCGACAGCCCCTCTTGGGTGGGTACTCACCAAATGGAGTTGGATCGAAGGCTTTTAGTTAGTGACACTTGAGCCTGCAATCGTGCTTTCAAACTTGGACCCAGTTGTTTCCACTCTCAGTCCCTGCAAGGTGAGTGTTTGATTTTTCTCCCCTGTAGCGCTGGCTGTATCCCAGAAGTGAAGCTGGATCGTCTCAGGCGCAGTGTCAGCGAAACTCCTTGCCGCAATATTTCAAAAATGAAAAAAGGAGAGAGCCCTCATAGTGTAGCGAGCAAAAACATATAGCTTTATTACAAGTAGTAACTTACACAGGCAAAAAAATCCGTCCAGCACAAGCAGCTCAGGAACAAATTTTAAAACCCTCGTGTGCAAATCTGGCGTCTACCCTCTTTGACGCGTTTCGTCAGGTGACTTTTTCAAAAAGAAGGTAGATCATTGAATTTTTTTATTGTCCCAATCATTATCTGGTTTTCCACAGCACAATTGAATTATTAATTTAATTTTTTCTTTTATGATCCTATGTAAGATATATCACTTGGTTTAGGGCTAGACCGCCTAAACCCTAATTTCACTATATCACTTGGTTGCACTAAGTTTCATATTATTTATACCTTTAGCGCTTTGATATATATTTTTCTCGATCGCTGAAAGGATTCTTCCATCCTCTTTTAGAGCTGCTTTAGGTCTTAATTTACAATACATATTTCCACTTTAGTCTCTTTTCCAGAAGCGCGGATTATCTATTTCTCATGGTAAAATAAAGTCTAAAGGGCACCCAGGGTTCTCACACATACAAGTTGAGAGGCTCCGGGACACAAAATGTAGAGGGAGAAGAGAGGCTCCAGGAGACATATTATAGAGGGAGAAAACAGGCCTTTCATTTTTGTCCAGCATTAGTAAAACCTGGTCAAGGTCCTGGAACCTGGAGGCTTTGTAGAGACCTGGGTGGGATGAAACCTCCAACCCTGGGACCATCTTTTAGTAGTGACCAGCACCCAGTGATTACACAGATTTGCAAAGGTGGGAGGGGAAGCGCTCAGAGTTGTACCTACCTAGCAGGTGGGTATCTGGCTGGGTGGGGGAGATGGTGTACTGGGGTCTGGGGCTGCTTTGGCGGACAAGGGTTGATGGTGAGGCAGGATTGGGCGAGGTGGGTGTGTGGGGAGGACAGCCCTGGGGCTCAGGTAGGAGGGCAAAACAGAGGCACAGAACAAAAACAAAAAACACCTTAACAAACTACGTGCACCCCGGTCCGTACACACGTGAAGCAGCACACTGAGTTGCAAATCTCCTGCACCCACTCCCACAAATATCCAACCCCCTACAAAAAGCCCCCCTGTCTCCCTTTTTTGGGGTTCCCACTGCCCCCGTGTGAGCGCTGTGAAACAGGACATTTCTCTCAATTTTCCATTACACAGATGTGCACTTTGCCCTTATGGTAAGTGTGCTGGCTAGTGTTCAGGGTTTCACCTAGGAGACAGAAGAGGTCTTGTGCCCTGCGTGGGAGTCCAGGGCAGCAGGGAGCTGTGGTTTGTGAGCCAAGTTAGCAGGTTAGCACGGTGTTGAGACTGTTTGGAAGAAACAGACAGAGGCCTGAGGATTGAGTCCGGAGCAACGGTGCTGCAAGAGAAAAGCCATGAGGCTGGAAGAATATATGTTTATCTTTGTCAAAAGAAGCTGAACAAACCCTGCAAGAGCAACTGCATAGTTATTTCAGAATGTTTTTTAAATAAAAGTGGGCAAAGAAGACTTAAAGTGACATTAAAGCATACATTTGTTTTCCCTCCCCCCAAAGTTAATGTCATCACTTACCTTAAATGATGCCTCTTAATCAGATCTTCTTTCCTGTCGTTTTCATCTGTCCCTCCAGCGCTGCGGCGGGTGTCCGATCCAGCGCCGACTCTTCTGTGCTTGCTGGCACTTCCTGTCCCACAGTGTCTGCATGCGGGTGCACGCCGTCAATAGACTTACCTTGTGTCTCTCCTCGTCTCCCGGCCGAAAGTTTCAACTGCGCATGCGCCCGCCCCAAGAGCCTTTGCGGCCGCCCGAGATTTTTCAGATTTTCGGATTGGGAGCGTCGGTAAGACTTACCTGTTTTGCGACCACTCGCACCTACGACCGACCTCCGACCTTACGTGCGGGAACGTGGCAGCGGCAGTGTGACATCTCGCCGGCGGAAGTGCTGTACTCCGTTCGTCACTGCGGGTCTCGGTGAGTATTTTATTGCCCGATGTACAGTACACTGTTCAGTACTGTACATCTGCAACACTATACAGTACTGTACTAATGCAGTACAGTACTGTATAGAGTTCCTCACTTAACGACCAATTCGTTTAACGACCTGGTCGTAGGAAAGGAACTCGGTCGTTAAGTGAGGAATACCTGTATATGCAAAAAACCTGAGGGTTTAATAACCCTTTAGGTAAGCGAATGCGTCCTTAATGCTTAGTGCGATTCATTAAGTGGCTGTCCAATAAGGTATCCTGTCCTTCTATATTGAATAAAAAGATTTAGCATTGAAGAACATTTGGAGTGCTGGTAACCGTTCATTCTGTTTTTCATTAAGTGGCTGAGCACGTCTCTGGCTCCATCCTTTTCTATACACATTAACTGGCTATTCAGTCGCTACATTTTGTATAATTGCTCCAGTTATGAAAAAACACTAATCCTCTTTTTCTGCTAAAAGGTTTCTCAAGTGGCTTTCATCATCAAAGGGTTCTTTTCTCCACTACGTATTATATATTTAATAGCCAATCCAGCAGTGTGAATCTGTATTATCACTTTCATTACACTGATCCAACCTTTAGGGTGTAGCTGAGCTTACATTATAGGTCTCATCCACCTTACCAACCGTTCAGTGTCTGCCGCCCCTCTCTGCAATCCCTCCACTGGCTCCCAATTGCCCAATGGATACATTTCAAAATACTAACAACAACATACAAAGCCATCTACACCTCCGCCCCAACCTATATCACCGACCTCATCTCAAAATATCACCCAAACTGTCCTCTCCGCTCCTCTAAAGACCTCCCATCCTCTGGAACGCCTTACCCCAATCTGTCTGCCTATCTCCTACGCTGCCCACCTTTAGGCAACATTTAAAACCCATCTCTTCAGGGAAGCCTATCTCATCTCAACATAACTGCCTTTTTACTTCTCCAATAACTCAATCTAAACAATTATTACCTTTTGTATCACCTGCCCCTCCTACTAGATTGTAAGATCTCAGGAGCAGGGCCCTCCTAACCCTATCGTACTGAAATTGTATTTCTGTAAAAAAATAAGTCATGGCAACTGGACTTGCTGTATTTTTCTTGAAGACATTTCACTGGTCATCCAACCAGCTTTCTCAATACAGAATGACTTGTACAAACAATTATCTGGGAATAAATATGGTGAAAGTTGCTCCAATCCATATAATCTGTTAATCACAGCCATCTTCAAAAAAATACAGCAAGTCCAGTTGCCTTGACTTATTTTCTACAGATATACCATGACCTGGATAAATGAGAACCTTCACAGATGTAAATTGTATTATAACTGTACGGTCTCCTACATTTTGTAAAGCGCTGTACAAATTGTTGGCGCTATATAAATCCTGTATAATATAGGAAATAAATTGGGTGAGTAGGATGATATAAACCTAATAGCCGAGCATGGGCCTGCTCCCTCTTGCCTCCTACAGTTCAGCTAATTTCACATCTGCATTACATAGCACTTTGGGGTTTGGAGGTTCTGTGAAAGCCATCACTAGCTATGTACAGGCATCATTAGTGCTTGTGTTTATTCCTGCTAGCAGATTGCTTAGTTTACTGAGTCCAGAATTCCTTGAATGGTGACAATCGGCCCGTTTCCAATCAACATTGTTTGTTAATTCAGCAGATTAAAATTAGGCTCATCCTACATTTATTTGAAAACACAAACAATGGACAGAACTCAGAGCAACATACATCGTTGCTCAGGCACCAAGCCCCTTCATCAGCTGATGCCCAGTGTTTCTCCAACCATAGGAACAATGGACCTGTGAACAAAAAATACAATTCATTTTGCCCTTCTCAGTCTCTCTTTTCAGAAAATATTGCCACTATGCTAAACTCATTACATTTCTTAAAGTAGTATTAAACTCCCAAACATTTTTCAACAATGAACACAGATCAAAAAAAATATACATTGCCGAGCGAAGTATTTCTTTACATATTTGCCCGAGCACTTTCAGTGATCATGTTTCTGTACAGCTCTAACTCTCCCACCTCAGCTTCCCTGAAGTTCCTGTCCAGTACAAGATCACAAGGGAGAGCACAGGCTCCAGCAGCTGTCCATCTACTAGCTTGGAGAACGAAGGAATGAGGGAGGAAGGAGAGGGGAGCAGGTGTGTGTCTTGCCTTGCTGTGCATGTGAAGACACACACAGCTTACTAGCACACACAAGGGTGTCCCCAAAGGACCCTGCAAGGGTAAGGAGCCTCCCTAAAACAAGATATCAGTGCTCAGAGGACCAGCTGATTCTACAGGAAACAATTTTTTAAGCATCAAGGAGCAGCATCCATTGTACGTGATTTCATCAACATTTGAAATAGTTTAAAAACATTTTGACTTTAATATAACTTTAAGTTTCATTTATGTTTTATATGATTTTCCCATTATCACAATTAGAAGGCATTTAACATGGCCTCTGGACAGGGGCCTTGTTAAATAATTCTGTATTGTAAAATGTGTTACATATACTACCAGTAGTCTGCATTGGGATGCAGTAAAGACATGAATCATTTATTTATAAATGATCAGTGTGTATGTTGAATGCCTCAGGGGGTTTTGCACTTTTAGACTAGAGATCAATTTGGATATTCTTAGGCCTGTGGAATCGTAAACTCAGAAACATGTGTTGCCAGGTTACTACCATCCAGAAGATTTTATACGCAAGTCTCAATTCACAAAGCTAAGATAAGGAAAAGCAACTTTATTTTAGCCATGTGACTGTAATTCTGAAATCTCAAAAAATAACTGTCACTAAGTAACAATCCTGATCCTGGTGTGATAGTTGTGAGCCTGCTGAGTTAGCCTGTTGCAATCAGTCATTGAAAGGATGGAAACCAAAGCCCTGAGGGCTTGTTCACACCAAGTGCGGAGCAGAACAGATGCATCAAAACTGCATCTGTAAGAGGACTGTGCTGGCAGAGCCCAGCATAGATTCTGCACAGCCCACCAAAGAGTCTCAGGTGTGCTGTGCAATACTCTTTGGTGGGCTCTGCAGGATACGTAGGGGGCTCTGCAGTCTGCAAAGCCCACCACAAATCCTGCACAACCCCCCTGCGATCCTGCAGGGTCTCTGCAGGATATGCAGGGGGCTTTGCTGGGTCTCAAGGGGGCTTTGCAGGATCTGTGGTGAGCTCTGCGAGGTCTATGGTGGGAAGAGCCTACCACAGATCCTGCACAGCCCGCTGAGACTGCAGGGTCTCAGGGGGCTGTGCAGGATCTGTAAAAATCATCAACCGGGTCTCGGGGGATTTGCAGGATCTGTGTCGGGGTTTATGGTGGGCTTAGCAGCCTAAGACCCCGCAGAGCCCACCACTGACCCTGCGACCACCTGAGACCACAGCCGAGTGGGGTAAATTTAGTGTGTGGGGGGCGCGCAAGTTTTGTCTCTCCTGGGTCGGCCCCCTTGGCCTCTGCACTGTAAGTCACACCGCTGTCCTCTGCACTCTGCATCACAAACTGACCACTGCACTGTAGATCACACTGCTGACTTCTGCGTCACACCGCTGACCTTAGCACTGTGTGTCACAGCGCTGCACTCTGCGGCACACCGCTGCCCTCCGCGTCACACTGCTGTGCTCTGCATCACACCGCTGATCACTGCACTCTGCGTTGCACCTCTGACTTCTGTACTCTGCATTCTTTCTTGAAAACGTTTCACTGGCCATCCAACCAGCTTTCTCCATTCAGAAATTTCTGAATGGAGAAAGCTGGTTGGATGACCAGTGAAACGTCTTCAAGTAAAATACAGAAAGTCCAGTTGCCTTGACTTATTTTTTACAGATATTCTCTATAGCAAGCTTCCTACATTGTTGCAAGGTTTGTGTATTGGTTGTAGCAAGGCTTGTGTATCAGCTGTAGCCCTCCGGTACTTACTAGTGGCCGGCCCTGCCCCTCGATTGCGCTTCTGTTTGACTCCGCCCCCTGTTGTGAGGGGTGGGGCCTGTTGGTGGTCACGTGATTGGGCTGCTCAGTCTAAAATGCCCGGGCCTATTTTTAGTCCCAATCTTCGAGCAATGACAAATCATGTTCCATGTTCCAAACATCTCCAGGAATATCCACCCTATTGCACACCTTTGTGTTATCAGCAAAAATGCATACCATGCACACAAACCCTCAGTTCTGTCAGTTACAAATAGATTAAATAGTACAGGACTTAGTACGGAGCCTTTAAATGTATTGTTGCAGGCACTCTATATGTACATGTACTATATACTACATATAGAGTGCACTGAACAATAGATTTACAATTATCCTCTGCTAATATGAATGGGTTAAATGATCCGTAGTACATGATATGTAGCCCTGTACCCCCTTTTCCACTTACAGAGCTAGGTTATTTTTCTTTTAAATAAATATTAATGTATTTTAATGGTATCTATCTACCAGTAGCTGCCTCATTTCCCACCCTCGGCTTATATTCGGGTCAATACTTTTTCCCAGTTTTTTTGGCTAAAATTAGGTACCTCGGCTTATATTCGGGACGGCTTATACTCGAGTATATACGGTACATTACTAGTGAATGGTCTAAGAACCCCATTGATAACCACACTCTAAAATCTATCCTTTCACCAACTATGTATTCACCATACCACCTAGGAGTTAAGTTAAGTTGTGCAAGGAACACGTTGCACACATTTTTCAAGTCTTTGCGGCCAAAAACACACATGATTCTGCCTGAAAAAAATCTCATGTTCTTTTACAAGTGACAGGCATCATGCTGCAAGTGACAGAACGCACAGATGTGAATGGGTACCATAGAAAACAATGGAAGTTTTCTTTCTGAATGATGTGCATAGGGAACCATGCAACAAACACACTCGGGTGTTAATGGGGCATTAGATGGAAGGCAGCACTCACTAAATAAAAGGGATCCTTTCAAGTAAGCTTTGATTGCATTACCAAAAACAACTGTAGTATGTACGTTATTCGTATTACAATGCCAATGTTATAACAGGATAGTATATGCTGTCACTTTGGAACTCCTTTAAGTAAGCGCTGTCACCCTACGTAAAGAGGTTTCTGTGATTGTAACTTGCTGGTATAATTTTTCTGAATGCATATTTAGTTTAAAGAGTTTAAATACACAAAATCCCTTGCATCAGTATACTTGCTTAAACATTGGCACTGCCATCCATTTATTTGCCCGCTGGCAATGTGCTCTCACCCAGGTGTATCATAAAGATGCTGTTTACCTTAGGAGACCTTTCATAGGCTGCCTATGTAACATACAGATGTCATGTGAACACAAAAAGGCTAGTACAAAATACAATGATACTGAACATTGCGCTGTGGAATACTGCCATGTGGAAGTAGGGAGGTTTCATAGCTCCAGGGAAGATGTCCATCCACTGGACACTTCTACGCTTTTGTTTTCCACATACACTGGTTGAATTTCACAATTTGACCAATGTGTGGCCCTGTTGGTACGCTTTCTTTGACAAAAGTTGACTTTCAATTGACCTTTCTCGAAGGAGCCCTTCTAAAAAATCTCAGCCAAACGATGACTGCAGCCAATTTGGGTATTCTGGCAGTGGCACACCCACCGCTGCCAGAATACAATAACCCGGCAGGAGATTGCTCCATCCATGATGCTAGCATTAATGGGGTATTCTGCAGTTTTGTCTTAAGCCCACAGGGCTGAATGAGAAAAAACTCTTTGTATTGCCAGCGTTAATCTGAATTTACAGTATTGTAACCTTTTTCCAACAGTCATTAAAGACAGATTCACATTGTTGCGGCGTGTTAAAAACATCTAGGATGGGCTGTCGTGGCACATCTACATAGGTTATAAAACACTTGCACCTTTTCTTTAACGCAATGCACCATGATGTATAGTGTTTACATATATGTATTGTGGTGCAAAAAAAGGTGTTTGTGTTGTGTGCGCACCATATGTCTGTTGGAGTGCCATTTATAATGAAAGGTGGCAAAGCACAACATACATATACTTGTGCACTAGTGTGCCTTGCAGTAGCACACAGCAAAATGTGCATTACTGAATGGCATAGATGATATAAAACACGCTTATGCCATCGCTGGTGTAGCTATCAGGGTCATGTAGAAATACACTAGGAACAAAGGAAACAAATATCTATGATTTACTGTACGGTTTTCACATGGCCACTCACCCTGTCAGGGTGCATCAGTCAGCACCCATAGTACAGCCTCTGCCCGGATTGCTGCACGAGCCAATGCGCATGTGCATATTCGGCGCTACGGTGCTAATAATGCACATTTGCAGAACCGATGTGCATGCCTGTTCTTGGCGCCAGACGGGCTATTTAAGGATGGCTCCTGCATCTGCAACTTGCTGAGACATCTTCAGCTGTAGTCTGCATTACTGATCCTGTTTTGATACCTGTCTGACCCAGCTTAATTCATGACTCTGCCTGCTTGCTGCCTGCCATGTGACCTCGGATTGTCTTCTGACCTCCCCTCCGTCCTCTGATTTGGTACCTTTCTGCTCGCAAGTGTATGACCCGGCCTGCTCCTGACATCGATCCTGTCTCTGTACCACGCTACCGCACGTTACCAATTCGGCTTGTCCCTGACCTGGCTTCAGCTTCTCACACCAGTACTGCCTGATCTGCTATCAGCCACCAGCTACCTCCAGCATCTAGCCATCAGCACCATCATCTCCCGTGTGTCAAGCACTCGTATCAGCCACAGGCACTCGTGCCATTCTCTGTCTGTTCAGCTGCTGTCTCATCTCCAGGTGGGCTCAGACGAGAGCGGCAAGGGGAGGCCTTCCTCGTCACTTAAGGCTCACACCAAGGTACGTGACACACCCCCAAACTCTTTTGCTAACCTTTTGCACACCCAGCTACATGATCACTCATCTCGGGATATAGAGCTAGCATGTGACACCTGCAGTGTTCCATGCCAGCTCTAAGTATTAGGAAAAGTACATTTTACTTCTCCTTTAAGTCATGTGACCATGTAGGGACATTCCAGATATGTCATATTTGACGGCAAGGGGCATTCACTCCGGATTACCTATTTTTTTATACTCGCACATGAATGTGAGGCCCCAGACCTGCTGTATAGGCTGCTGTGGATATTGTTATGCCACTGGTGGGGGAGAAGCATATTGCACAGCTTCTTTCATCAGTGGTACCTTGACCCCACTGCCCCCCAAAAATCTTAAATGACAGCAGAAGAATTCGGATTTTTGTTCCTTTTTAGCACTTGCACTTGGGCTGATAAGAATGAAATGATGCCACTGATTCAGGCAAAAGATATAAGCTTTCAATAAAAATGTAGGGTGCTGCAACTTGTATTTCTACAGACACTGATCGATAAAAGCCCAGTTGAAGTCATAGAAATAGGTAGTTCTACTTAGGTCAGAATTTGTACTAACAAGCTCAATTTCCATATTTTTTACATGCATGTTTCTGTTACAACATCTGCATATATGACAGTATGATAGCTACCTGAGATAGAACCAGCGCATTCTGTAATGTAAGACAATGGTCTGACACTGCCCCTCCTTTTCTCTACAATACAAGTCTATGTGAGGAGGTTTGTGATGAGGGGTGTGGCTGTTACTCTGCTATGCCAGCATAGAGCACTGCAGCGTGAAGGCCAAAAGCAGAATTTATAGTAAAGAACACAGTATATTAAGCTATTTGCTTGCAAAACTCAGCCACATATCGTAGCATGCAGCGGTACAGGACTATAAAGACATAAAAATACAATTCAAATCTAACTTTTAGCAAGAATTTGTTTTTGTTAATTGTCTTCTAACCAATGTTTAAAAAAAACTTCAGATTGCAATACTTACTTCCCCTTAGGTGCCATCCCCTGTAGTAATTGTTATCCACCACTAGGTGTCCTCAGTCTTCCTAAATAAATGGCACCCATAGTCATTTAACCTGGTTGACTGAGATCATCCTGTGAGTGCAGGGTGTCATAGACCCGTCCCTGAGGAAGGTGTCACCACGGTTGCCTGCACTAACAGTGTAATGATGCAGAGAGGGATGCTGATGTCAGCATTACTCTATGCATCAGAGGGCGCCACCCAACGTCAGGGAAGAGAACCCTGCATGTCACGTGACCTGCCAGATGACTTCTGGAAAAAGAATGTAAGCATGAAGCACCCACTGGAGAGCCTCCAGGGTGGGGGGTGTAAACACAATCAATATCATTTCATTTGAGGCTTTAGCATGTTAATGTTATTTCAAAAGTTGTTTTCAACCTGAATTTCTTTAAAAGAATACCTAGTGGTCCTGCTTTGAAGGCCCTTGCTCAGGTATCTGTTAACAGGTGACAACTGTTGGTTAATGGTACTCATCAACAAGGGCCCATTCACAGTAGGACACATTGCACCACAACACATGCATTCTCTGTCATTATGGCGCAGTACGCCAAAATGAATGAACTGTAACTCCCCTCAACCAAAGAAAATGTAGGAACTGCTGCTTCCCTTTGTGTGTGGTGTGCTGCGGTGCATTGTAACACAGGTGTGTTCTGTGGGTGCATTCAAAGTGCATGTCAGAGGATAGTTGTTCTGTTAACACACATTGTGCATGTACTGTACGTTGTCACTAAAAATAAGCTGCTCCATAGATCCTCCTGCACAGTCACAGTTGTTGCATGCTGGATTACTGCAAAGGAAGCAAAATTCAAGGAATAATCCACATGGCCCAGCTGTCACAAACTATCGATCCCTTTTACCCCTGTAGAGTTGTATTGCAAGCCTGATACACAATGCTTTAAACAACTAAATGTCATCCAGTTATGGTTTAGATTGATGTTAAGATGCTGGGACTTGTAGTTCTACCGAGAAATGTAAGTGGAGTGTGATGAGACAGAACAGATGTCAGTAGGGTATGGGTGAACTCTGCATTTTGTATGTTTGATGTGAGAGAGTACAGTGTGTATTCAGCGGGTGTGACTATATCTACAGACTCCCCGACACACCTTATCTGCAGAGTTCTCCTTCACTAGGAGGACACATTCACACTTCTGCAATGATGTCATATCATTCATCCCTCTGGAAGTGTGTTTTGCTGTAAATGAAAAAAAGCAAAAAACTGAATTTTTTAAACACATCACACTAAGGGCAGTGCACACCTAGAAGTTGGCAGTTTCACACATGTCCGTGCAAAATTTTTTTTGCACATTTTTGCGCATTATTGCTTTTAAAAATATGTGTTGTGAACCAGGCCTCAAATGCAGAGGTGTGAATGTATTTCCCCTTTTGCAGTCAAATTGAAGGAAACCCATCTGTACATTTGTAAAATATTTTTTAAATATTTCTTCCTATGGATGCACCGTTACCGGTTTTTCGGTATTGAGTACGGTATTTATATTTTCGTACTTGCCGATACCGGTACTTCCACTGGTATGGAGCCGGCTTCCCAGCAATAGAGAAGCCGGGTGGTGGGTAATAAATAAACGTAAATCACCGGCACACACTTGAAGGGTTTTTAAAAGTATTGATATGATTATACAATATCCAATGTCACATTCTGTCATATGGTGCTAACGTTTCGGGTCCGCACAGAGATCCTTCCTTAGAGCGACAGTGATGCTCTGATGAAGGATCCCTGTGCGGACCCGAAACGTTAGCACCATATGACAGAATGTGACATTGGATATTGTATAATCATATCAATACTTTTAAAAACCCTTCAAGTGTGTGCCGGTGATTTACTTTTATTTACTATTAGTGTTTTGCACGGCGCCATCTGTGTGGTCACCTGGGCACCACATATACCTTGTGGTTTTGAGACCGTGGCAGTGCGAATGGGATTTGGACTTTGTTGGGTGGTGGGTAATGACATGTCGCCCGGCTTCTTGATTGCCCAGGAAGTCGGCTCCATGCTGTTTGGCCGGCTCCATGCTGATTGGCCGGGAAGCCGGCTTCCCAGCCAATCAGCATTGATCCAGCCAATCAGGAAGCTGGGCGGCAAGTCATTACCTGCTGCCCGGCTTCTTGATTGGCTGGATAGGCCGCCTTCATGTTCCCTCGCGGCACTGCCGGTCAGAGGAAATCTCCCTCTGACTGGAAGTTCTGGTATTGGGGTAAGTAACGGGGCATTTGGGTGAGTACGGGTACCCTCCCAAATACTGGTTATCAGCACCGATATTAGTGTTCATATCGGTGCATCCCTAGTTCTTACCTTTTAGAAGTTTTGTTGCAGCAGGCATCGCATCTGATTCCAGGTTTTTCTCAGCACTGACCTGTCCTTATAGAATGACTTAGGACTAAAATGTGAGTATTGTGGTTCTCCTATTAACTTTATTAACACACAATGGAGAAGCAGACATCCCAACTCTCCTGGAGGTCCCGGGAGTCTCCTGCTATTAGATAGCAGCTCCCGGCCGCCCGGGAGAGAAACATTTTCTCCCGGAAAGGTTTACTCTGCTCGAGCTAGCAGAGTAAACCTTTCCCTTCTGTCTGTTTTTTTTTTTTTTTTTTTACTCTGATATCAGGACCGCCGGCCTCCGTCAGAGTAAAAACAAAACATAAAAAAATACGGCTTTGGGATGAATAGCTAGATTGCTATTGGCTATTTGAATTTGAAATAGCCAATAGCAGACTAGCTATTGCACCCGCCCACTGCTGCTGTCAATCAGAGGTGGATCTGAAGTTCTCCATCAGGTCCTCCTCTGCTGACTGACAGCAGGAGAGGGCGGGTGCAATAGGCAGCTTGCTATTGGCTATTGCAAATTCAAATAGAAAATAGCAATCTAACTATTTATTTATATGCCGTCCTTTTTTTTTAAATTAATGTATTTATTGTAATGGCAGCACCTGCCAGAATACTAAAAAAGAAAAAAACAGCAGATAGCACAGGAAGAATTAGCTTCTTTGCTATCTGCCACCATTTCAGGGGGGTGCAGAGGGCACCTCCCTGAAATAAGAGGGGCACCTCCCTGAAATAACTTTTTTCAGGTTGGGATCCCTGGAGAAGCCCCCCTTAGCCCCCCAGCTGCAAGTCCCATGAGTCAGTGAAATTATCAGTTTTATATGATCATATCCGATAGATTGTATTTTCAGTTGATATGCGATGGGCTGCATCA
This sequence comes from Nanorana parkeri, assembly GCF_000935625.1. Lineage (NCBI taxonomy): Eukaryota > Metazoa > Chordata > Amphibia > Anura > Dicroglossidae > Nanorana > Nanorana parkeri. The sequence continues at coordinate 301,375 of NW_017307138.1, read as the reverse complement.
TATTGATATTTTTATTGATCACCAATTGATAGTGTATGGTCACTATAACAGGAGGACGGTGGTGGAGGAATCACACACACAGCAGTGGATACAGTCAGGTGTCATCTCCGAGTCAGCCAGCAGGTGGCGCTCTCCCCCTGGTGGGTGCTATGCACATGGCGGCCCCGGGGTTAATGTTGTGGGGCCGGCCCTGGTGAGGTGTGGCTTGCTGAGCACTTTCTCCAGCCCCGGGCTTGTCTGTTCTCAGTGTCCGGGAACCAACCGTGTCCACGTATATCGCCGCTGTCACCTCCGAGATTGTCACCCGGGATCGGCCGTGTCCACAGGTGAGAGGAGCCGGGTGTGGGAGGCCGGGGAGGGGGCTGTGCTCAAATTGCGGCTCTTTGTGCTGATCCCACCAGGAAATGCAGAGAAGGTCACACAGCGCTGCTATGTCACACAATGTATGTGTCATACGATGGACATAGGAAGCTGTGTGTGTTCATCATACATGTCATACAATGGACGTAGTGTGTGTGTGTTCATCATATATGTGTCATGCAATGGACATACTGCGTTTTTGTGTTCATAATACCTGTGTTATGCAGTGGACATATTGTGGGTGTTCATCATACATGTGTCATGCAATGATCATTGTATGTGGCTGATGATCCTTTTGATTGGGTGATGACACTGATCTTGATGCATAGACAAGTGAAGGAGAATTGTGGGGAGACTGTGATCTCTATGGATGTTTGGGGGTTCATGTACACGGGGCGTACAATGTGAAATCTGGGTGTATTTACTCACCTGAGGGCCACAGGTGCTGTGTACAGACGCCCATAGACCTCATTGGCTGTACACGTGTATACACTGGTAAACACGCACATAGACACACAACCCTGAACACAGTCTGCTTTCTGGGTTGTATGTCTGCGCACATACACATGTTTACCTGTATACCTGCATGCAGCCATTGATGTCTATGGCTGGCTGTACACAGCACCTGTGGCTCCCGGGTGGGAAAGTACACCCGAAGTTTCCATTGTGTGGCCCCAGGCGTCCATGTGCATGAACCTTTAGGCTCCGGTCACACCTACGCGTTTTGATGCTTAAAGCTAAGCATGACAAAACCCTCAGACACGGAATCCCATTCATTTCTATGGCCCCCGTACACACAGTCTCCCATTGAAGTCTGTTGGACCAAAAAGCGATGTTATTTGCCAAAAAGTATCTAATGTCGTTTTTCCAGCGACGGGCGTTTTTCTGCGTGTGACCGGGGGCCATAGAAATGAATGGGATTCCTCGCTTTCAGAGACAGAGAACTTAGGTGTGAACGGGGCTGATGTCAGACTGGTGACTGTGCCGCTAGCCATCCTGCCACCGGGGATTTGTTGATATCGCTGGGAGTAGGATCACCAAAAGTTTGTCCCCATGGAATGTCTCCCTCTATGTGAGGGGGACAGATATCAAGATTTAGCAGTGTTTAGGCCAAAGACAGATGGACATCTCCCTGCGTCTGACTACAGAGAGAGCCATTCCATAGGGACAGACAGGCAGAGTCTTTAGCCGTCCCGCTACCGGTGATTTGTCTCTAGCGGCAGAATCACCCGCCCGACCTCAAATCTGTGCTCACCACCCCACATGTTATTGTCAGACTGTACAATCTCATGTAGGTCCCCGAGAACCGTGTAGTGCAAAGGCCTGTATGATTGGATACAGAGTGATTGCATAGATCAGGTAGGTCTTCATATTACATAGATTGGTAAATGTACAATTTGATCACACAAAGATTGCTCGGTCACATTGTAATGTGCGTGGTGACACTTACCTGGACAACCCTGACCTGGTTAGATAACATGCAGTTTAGGGCTGCAGCTAACAATTATTTTCATAATCGATTAGTTACCCGATTATTTTTTCAACTAATCGATTGGTTGCATAAAAATAACTCCCTCCCTCCCCTTCCCCAACCAACTAATCGATGATGAGAATAGTTGCCAACTATTCTCATTATCGATTTAGTCAATTAGTTGTTGTAGTTCACTTATGGATATTGTGCATTGAAGTGTGGGGCCTCATTCACAATGGCAGTGACATACATGCATGTGTGTGTATATAGGTCAATTCTAAACACATATAGATACATGCAATGATTTAAAATGGTATAAATCACACCGAGCGTTTAGGTGCGTTCAGAGATCATAGAACTCCAAGCGTCTGAGGGCAGATTAGATACTCAGAACGCGTCTGAGTATATGTAAGCCCAAGTCATTTTTTTTCTTTTATAAGTCATTTTAAAAGTGAACTTGATCAGAGAAGTGTAAGGTGCGTTTCCTAGATCGTTCTTCCTGTCTTTCCATAAACTGCAGGAGGTCCGTGTGAATGTATGTAACCGTAGACTCCCTCCTCATCTCTGCAGGTGCACTATGGGGTGTGTGGCGGTAGGGCTGCCCATTCATTTGAATGATCTGTCTACTGCATGTAAATCACACTAAAGTGCATGAGCTTTTTTTTTTTTACTTTGCATTGCTTGACATGGTAATGGGTTAATGCGTTGTGATGCATTGCACATGCACTGGCTAGGTGTGTTGGGGGTGCCATTGAGAAATAATGCGACCGCAGTGCACCTCACAGTGTAACATGTGAACTAGTGTGATGCAGGGTTGCATGCGGGAGCTTTTTTGTGGACTGAGTGGTGTCAGCCTGCTAGTTGCTAAATAACTCCTTCCACTGTCAGATCTCTACAACACAGAGGGCTCATTCACATGGACATGAATGACTGTACAAAACCATCCAATACTTCTGCGCCTGGAACTGACCGGTGTTGTGTACAGCCGCCTGTACAAATCAATGACAAGCTGCGGCTGTGTGCACATACCCGCACATCGAGCCCTTACATTCATACAGGGATGGATGAGCAGACTTGAATGCAAATTATCAGTGTCCAAGGCTGCTCTTCTGTCTGGTCAGTGGGGCTGGGGTGAAAAAAAAATAAAAAAATTCAACAACCCAAAAAAAAGAGGAAGGTTTCGCCACACCCATCAGCCTTGTGCGACATCAGCGATGTGCAGCGCTTCCTTCCTCGCTCAGTGTTGGTCATGTAGTGTGTGCAGCTCCCAGCCAGTGCCCACAGTGTGCCCCTGGACAGTAGTGTGGAATATTATCACTTTGTTTTAAAAGTGTGTGTATTAGGGATACACCGATTAGAGCTGCAACAGTTAATCGATTAAAATCGACGATTGAAAACGTTGGCAACGTTTTCGATCGTCGATTCGTCGGCTATCGATTGATTTGCCTGTTCGGGGCTGTTCCGGGCTCCACATGCGGCCTGAGCCACACGTCACACGCTGCGGCCGCCGTGCCCACGGCACATCCACCGCGCCAAGCTTGCTCCCGTGATGGACTACAATCTTAACACAAACTAGTCGTCAATCACTGGAGCCTTTTTTTTTTTTATTATCCGATTAATCGAACTTAATAATCGGCCAACTAATCGATTATGAAAATAATCGTTAGCTGCAGCCCTAACACCGATACTACACCGGTGGAGCACCAAATGCTCCGATGCCTAGCACGATACTTCCGGTATCAGGAAGCCGGGCTTCGCGTCATTACACGCTGCCCGGCTTCCTGTTTGGCCAGGAAGCTGCTCCATGCTCTCTCGACACTTGTGACGATGGAGCTGGCTTCCCGGCCAATGATGAAGCCGGGCAGCGTGTAATGTCGCGCTGCCCGGCTTCCTGATTGGCCAGCTTCCGACCAATCGGGAAGCCAGGCGCTTTGTAATGGCACGGCACCCGGCTTTCTCATTGGTCGGGAAGCCGGCTTCATGCTCCCTCATCACCTCATGATGAGGGAGCATGAAGGCGGCTTCCTGGCCAATCAGGAAGCCAGGCGCCGCGTCATTACACAGAATGAATGCTGGTAGGTGGGTGGCTGGTCATGCTAACGATTCTTCTGGGGGGACGACTGAGATAAAGCGTTAACATTTCTTTGATAAAGGAGGTTTTCCACAATACCCCTTCAGAGCAGGGGTGGACACCTCGGCCCTTCAACTGTTGTGGAACTACAAGTCCCGTGAGGCATTGCAAGACTGACAGTTACAGCCATGACTCCCAGAGGCATGAAGGGGGGTTTATAGCGGGAGGGTCGGAGTTGCCCGCCCCTGGTTTAGAGGTATTGCAGACATAGGAGGTTGTGGTAGTAGATTTGTTGGCTAGCTGTGGCAGGGAAGGTGTTAATCCTGGCAGGGGATAATGATATGATGCAGGACATGGTCGGTGTGGTGAGAGGCATGCCAGGAATGTCATGACTGGTGACTGTCACTAGGATGCCTTCCCTGGGGGAACTCCTCCACACCAGGGCAGGTATACTGACAAAATCTGTAGCCGGAGGACACAGGAAATGTGACACCACAATGATATGCTGCAGGTTCTATGAGGTGTGCTTTACAGTATTGTTTTGTCTTATTTCTTGTTCTGAAGCCTGCAGGAAGTGATCTCAGAGAGGGTCGCTTTCCTCCAGTATATACAGACGTATCAGGTTCAGGGGAAGACTTCTGTGTATTCCAGAATCAGTCCTCTATAGGCCATTGTGTGTGATCATCTTTTGTGACCTGACAAATGGAAGTCTCAAACTTGTTTTCAATAATGAATCCGGATAAAACATAAATACATCGCCCAGGAACATATTTCTTTACATTTTTGCCCAAGCACTTAAAGTCATCATGTTTCCAAACAGCTCCAGCTCTCAGCTCGGGTACCCTGAACTTCCTGTCCAGTACAAGACCACAAAAAACAGAGAAGTCTCCAGCAGCTGTCCATCTACTAGCATGGAGAAGGCAGGAGGGAGTAGCAGTGAGCAGGATAGGGACTTCGCTTGCTGTGTATTTGTGAAGACACACTCAGCTTAGTAATACACACAAGGGTGACTCCATAGGATCCTGCAAGGGAAAGGAGCCACCCTGAGGGCTTGTTCACATCATCTGTGTTCAGGCTGCACTGGCTGTTTTTTCCAGCACATCCAGAATCAAGACGAGGCAATTTGCCTCGTCATGGATGGTGACAGTTCACACCACTGCGTCCCAGCGGTGTGCACCAAAAAAGAAAAGTGCACAGTGAGACACGGTACAAATGCATCGTACTGTAGAGAGCCCATAGAACCCAATGAAATGCCACTTGTGACATTACAATAAAGTTCTAACAAAAAAAAGAGTGCAATGTGGCTCCATCACTGTTCGGGGACACGCACACCAGCAGCCGTGCGGTTGAGCGCAGCTGCTGGTGTGAAGATGTCCATAAAACAGGATATCGGGGCCAGTGCTCAGGGGATCAGCTGTGTCTGCAGGAAACTAAAGCTTTTATTCACCATTCATACTGGATCAGTTGCGTAACACAAGGGCAATGAGAAATGAATAGGTGTGAATGGGGGCAGTTCTCACTGTAGCGTTGTGTTGCATTGTTGTACTATGTGCTGACAAGAAAATGTAAAGCAAGTTTTCAATGCAATGCATCAGAAGCCATTACAGTGAAGTATGTACACTCAGGGCGTGGTACTCCACATAAAGCTTGCCATAAAAATAAAATAAAAAAAGTGACAAAGCAAGAGATGGGAAGGAAATCGGAAGGTGCAAGTTAATGGATCCTCCATTGACTTATGAGTATCTTCCGATTTTTGGTTTAAATTCACCCTTAAAAACCAAGCAGCATCCATTTTATCAGCATGTGAAATAGCTTGACGCACTTTTGAGTTTAATATCCGTTTAATCACTTCTCACAATGCCCAGCATATATGTGGAACTACTCCTGCCTGTCCTATAGTATCCATGTTTTGATGACCATAGTTGTAATGCTTCATTATATGGGAATTGGATGATATACCGTATTCATAAATGTCACATTTGTACAAGAGCTGTAGGCTATCTTATGTCTTTGTAAATGAATTACTTTTTTTTTCTGCCTTTGATATCAGACATAAATCCTATTCTCAGACTTGTGTGTGAACTTGTATTCCCTTTGTCAGATTGCACAATGTAAAATCAAATTCTGCAGATGTGACCCCACTCTTCCTATCACACGAGTTCTATAAGTTGGAGAATATAATTCATTCTTCAGATGTGATCCCACTCTTCTTATCACACGGGTTCTATAAGTTGGAGAATATAATTCATTCTTCAGATTTGATCCCACTCTTCTTATCACACAAGTTCAGAAATGGAAAAGGATCTGGGGGTCGTTGTAGACCACAGATTGAACAATAGCTTACAATGCCAGACTGCGGTAAACAAAGCATGCAGAGTATTGTCTTGCATTAAAAAGGGAATGCACTGTAGAGACAAATCTATAGTTTTGCCACTTTATGGATCATTGGTTCGGTCTCATCTGCAGTATGCGGTCCAGTTTTGGTCACAAATCCACATAAAGGATGTCCTGGAGCTGGAGAGAGTCCAGAGAAGAGCAACCAAACTAATTAAGGGGCTGGAGGATCAAAGCTATGAGACAAGGCTACTAAATCTTAACATGTTCACGCTGGAAGTGAGGAGATTAAGGAGGGGCATGATTTGGATGTACAAGATGTTCAATGGGGATAGCAACATCAGCCATAAACTTTTTACTATACACTCCATAACAAGAACTAGAGGCCACCACCTAAAACTGGTGGAGCAAAGATTTAAGCACAAGGGATGTAGGGGTTTCTTCTCAGTTAGAGCCGTTGGAGTCTGGAACTCGCTGCCACAAGCAGTGGTATCAGCTGAGAGTGTTGAATTATTCAAAAAGCATTTGGACAACTTCCTCAGAGACCGTAACGTACAGGTACTCTTAGAAACAAGAACACACAGGGACTCGTACACATGCATGCACATGCAGAATCTCATACATACACGCAATAGGTTGAACTTGATGGACCTGTGTCTTTATTCAACCTCACATACTATGTATATTAGAGAATATAATTCAGTCTTTAGATGTGATCTCGCTCTTCTTATCACACGAGTTCTATAAGTTGGAGAATATAATTCAGTCTTTAGATGTGATCTCGCTCTTCTTATCACACGAGTTCTATAAGTAGGACAATGTGGGATCAATCTTTAGATGTGATCCCACTCTTCTTATCACACGAGTTCTATAAGTTGGAGAATATAATTCAGTCTTCAGATTTGATCCCACTCTTCTTATTACACGAGTTCTATAATATACAATTCAATTATTTGGGGAGTCGTTTCCATGTCGCGGGTCTGTGTAATCTGGAGCTGTGTGTATTTTAGAGCAATCTTTAATTCTAATAAAGCTCATCATCCGGGAACCCTTGTAGCTTTGAGCAGTGAAGAAAAAGTTTTTGTTGAGGGGTAGAGACAATCGTCTGATTGTTCACGTCCATGTTGCACGTGCATGTGGTGTTTGTAAATAACACTCGCAGTTTACCAATAGTGGGATTAGTCCAAGTGACACATCACCCAGCTGCCCATTGCCAGTGTCTCATAGCCCAGAACAGTGGAGCTTTGTTAGTTGTGCTTCTACTCCTCACTGACACCCAGCATTCTGTGAACTATTGTAGATGACTCTGGAGCAAAGTCCAGGAGCGGTGTAGTGTTTCCTGCATTGAGGGTGGGGTTGGTGTAAAGCAGCACAGATTATGCAGGAAAGACTCGTAATCTAACTGGCAAGTTTCATACATAGTAAAGTGTCACCAAACCCAAATAAAAAAATCTGAGCGTTTCTAAACCCAAAAACAAAAATGTAATAACTTGCAGCCTATCAGTGCCTAAAATGTGGTGGCTGCATTTGTTTTTTAGGCCTTTTTTTCCCCTTGGTGATCTGGCCAGTAACACACTACACGTCTTAGGATGGCTCCACTCCTACAGAGAAGCAACAGAACCACCATAGGACAGCAGCACCTGTGGAGAGGCTAGTGGTGGATCTACTGGCAGATTTAGATGGACTTTCACTTTTCTAGCCCCAGGCCCCCTCGCTCCCCGGAGTTTAGTATGCAATACAGTTTGTTCCAGCACCTAAGTGCACTGGAACGCACTGCCACTGGTGTGAACAAGCCCTTAGAGATTGTAGAGCTGCAATATATTACATTTTAGCTTTGGAGTTTAGATATGTTTTATTACCTTGTTTTGTAGTCTTCTGTTTCCCTTTTTATGGCAGCATCAGACGCACATGTGATCCTTTACTTCCTCTACATGTTCCCAGTGTATGTGGAAAAGAAGACGCCCTCCTTGGTGTACTTACAATATGGACTACGGCAATGGACTGCACCTAGCAGTGGTATGTGTAACCAAAGTAACTAGCCCATTGATAAAATGCACACCCGTAGGCTTTGGCGCGAATGTACCACAAGTAGCAGCATGAATGATATTGGGATCGCCATCTTAATGAATGATGGAATGTGCGGTTTGAGTAGAACTGTGCACACAACTGTAATATACACGCACTGCTCGTACTCCATAACCAGAAATGATTGTAAAACACTGCAATGGGGAGGGCGTGGAGAACACTAAGATGCGGAAACAAAGTAGATATTTAAAAAAAAAAAAAAAGGAATCAAAGCATCTGATTCAGAACATTGTGCAGGGTTGGGATTTGTGTTTTTGGTCAATCGTTTAGTGCTAGTTCACGCCAGCCACAGTGCGCTTTGGCCGGAACGCACTGGATCGCATTGCGGCCGGTGTTCTATCAAAGTTTGTGACTACGTTGGAATGTGTGACCCGTGACGCAGTCACACATTCCAACTTAATCCCGCCCAGTGTTCCAGCAGTGGAATGTGTGAGCGGCCATTAGGTTAAGCAATCCAACGCTTTGTCGGCTGTTCCAGGGCAGATCGGCTCACTGCGCATGTGCAGGAGAACTGATCATCTGTCTGGAACAGCTGATCGGTCTCAAATGTCCCTTCTATGAGACCAGTCAGCTGTTCCAGGCAGATGATCGCTTCTCCTGCACTTGCGCAGTGAGCCGATCTGCCCTGGAACAGACGACAAAGCGTTGGAATGCTTGACCTTATGGCCGGTCAGACACTCCACTGCTGAAAAACTGGGCGGGTATACGTTGGAATGTGTGATCGCGTCACCGGTCACACATTCCAACGTAGTCACAAATTTTGATAGAACAGCGGCTCACTTTTTGTTGTGGGGTCGAGGCGGTACATTGAAGTGAATGGCACTGCAACAACGCCCTCCAGCCGCAATGCGATCGGCTGCATGGGAACGCGTGGCACATCAATGCCTGCGTTCCAGTTAAAAAATAGTGTCTGCAGCATTTTTTCTGAATGGACCACAGGCATTGATGTGTCTTGCGTTCCCGTATGGCTGATGGCATTGCGGCCGGAGGGCACGGCTACAGTGCCATTGAGTTTCATGCACTGCCACGCTCCCTCCTGTCCTATAATAAAGTGAGCCGGCTGCAATGCGATCCAGTGCGTTCCGGCCAGAATTGGACCGGAACGCACTGTAGCTAGTGTGAACTAGCCCGTGACACTGCAACTCATCCCCA
>NW_017307138.1:288884-291753 GCF_000935625.1 Nanorana parkeri | reverse complement strand
GTGGTCATTTGTATGACTGAAATCAGGAAATGGTTTCCCTCCCCCGAGGATACCGACCCTTCACATGAGATCATAGTTAGTTTAATGGAAAAAACATCAAATAACAAAGATTCCCTTTTATATGACCTGGTATAAACACATGATTTATTTCTGGAGATTCCTGATGTATGGACAGGAACGCCTTGGCCTGTGTGTGCGATATATACACATACACAGTATAATTATCTAGGAGCTGGAGTTTACTATTTAGGTAATTCTGACACTTTCAGCCAAACCGTGGATTATCGATTCTCCTAAACTGAGCAGATCTATCGCTGAATATACTTGATTCGTATGAAATGTGATGTCATGATGATGATTTACATATCCATTTACTAATACTTTATTAGAAAACATGCTGCTTTGTTTTAAAACCTACAGATCCACGTGAACCCTCATGGTGGGATGTGACATGTCCCATACTCGCCCAAATGCTCCCGATGCCTATCCCGATAGCAGAACTTCCGGTATCGGGATAGGCATTACATGCTGCCCGGCTTCCTGATTGGCCTGAGAAGCCAGCTCCATGGCCAATCAGGATGAGTCTATCTCATCTATTAGTTTCACCTTTTAAGTTTCATTAGTGAAATAAATGAACTTTGCACGATATTCTAATTATTCGAGTTTCACCTGTACAAGAACCTAGACTACACCAGGGGTAGGCAACCTCGGCACGCTAAGGCTGCAGTCGCACCTGAGCGGCTGTCCACGTGTATTCAGCTGTACAGATGCGCACGGAGCCGCTCTAAACACACAAAACAATGCACTTCAATGTGCATCGTTCACACCATTGCGGGGACCGCATGGCATGAAACCGTGCAGCCCCCGAAACCACGATAATCTGGCGGATTCCGCACATTCAGCTGTTAGCCGCAAACAAGAGGCATCTGCGTCTATTGAAAAAGATTTGCGTTTTCGTCTCGCATGTTTTTCCGCAAACACTGCGTGAATGCAGCCTTAAGGTGCCCACACACCTTGCGATAATCGTATGATAATCGCGGGAAATCCCGCAATCGTACGATTATCGTAAGGTGTGTGGAAGGCATGCGACCTCTACTACTGTAAGGTCGCACGACTTTTATCCTAGGAACATGTTCGAAAACCAGCCGAACATCGTACGATTTTCGGCTGGTCTGTGGCATGTGCGCAAGATAAAAGCCGCACGGGCCGGTGTGTGCAAGCGCACACTGCCCGTTCGGCATTGCGGTCATCGGAAGCCCTCCCCTCAGCAGGGCAGGGCTTGCAATCATCGCAAGTACGATCTGCCTGTCCAAGATAGGCAGATTGTACGTTTTTTTTAATTACCTTACAACCATCACAAGACAAAAGTGGTTGTAAGGTGTGTGCCCAGCATTACTGTGGTGAAACTACAGTGTAATGCCTCTGGAAGTAATTCCTGTGGCTGTCAGTCTTGCAGTGCCTCATGGGAGTTGTAGTTTCATCACAGCTGGCGTGCCGAAGTTGGAATAGAGTGTCCGCTGTGATTCTTTCTGCCAACCTCATAGTTTCCATCCCTGGCTCGTCCCTCTCTTGAGCTCCTGGCTGCTATGGTAAATAGCTGCACTTGTAGCTACCATGTGAGGGGTTTCTGTTTATACCTGAATACCAACATAATAATGTTCATGTACCAGAAGAATCTGCATTTCCTGAGGAGGTGTGTACTGAATGACGGCGTGCATGGGAATGGAACTTTCCTGAGCTGCCAGGAAAACATTTCCTAGCTGACTTTTTTTATAAATAGAACACAGTATTTATTGTGATGTAACAATCCACAATATGCCAGTACTCCGGCAGATATCATGTTTAATCTACTAAAATGAATGTGTCATTTAAAGCCATTTACAGATCACTACTTTACTGTTACCCAGAATCCTCTTGGGATTTCTTTGCAGTGCATTTTTGTGTAAGGAGAGCCTACTGCAGCTAGAATTCCTGGACCTAATTAATTGCTGAGGAGAGGCTGGAAATAAATGTTGTCTTTAGGGCTGTAACCCTTTGATGGCATCGAGCAGGAGAAGGCGGCTACGGCACAGTGCTGGGGATACATTAAGCAATAGAACATTTCACAGGACTCGTGTTGTATATTAATACTTGCTATATCTGTGTCCTACTGCGCTCCATTTTCTATTGCTAAGTGTTTGTCTTTTTGATCCTATAAATGTTTGGGTTTTAAATAATCAAATCTATGTAGCATAATAAAATACAAATATGTAATCTATCAATATCCTGAACCAGGGCATTTCCAGGGTTAAATGATCAATGTCTGACATTGTTCCTGCAACCAAGGACCATTTGAGGACTATGCTGTGATGATATGCATTCATTTCAAAACTAGTTACAGTACTAGTTAGTTGCAGTTTTTCTCTCCTCTAAGGGTACCCTAAGGCCTTGTTCACACCAGATGTAGACCAGATCTGCATGAGTTTCTGCACACGCAGTGCAGTGTGTTATACTGCATTTTTTGATGCGTTCAGGGCCGTTTTTTTAAAGTTTAAAAAGGGCTTTCAATGCTTTCCAGGGTGTTTGCATGCGTTTTGATGCGTTTGCATGCATTCCAGAGCAGGTAAAATGGGGCTTGCTGCAGTTTTTTTTTACATGCTCTGGACACTGAACGTTGCAGTGTGAACTAGAGCCCAAAATGCCATCGGAATACATTGGACGCAGTTTTGATCCGGTCTGTAACAGATCTGCTCTGCTCCTGGAACAGGCTTGGTGTGAACAAGCCCATAGATCTGATAACAAACCTATGTGTGATACTAAGCTGGCTGGCCTTTCCTGGGACAAGCAATGATCGGACATGTTAGCAAAGTGTCACCAACAGTATCCCCAC
>NW_017307138.1:284989-288816 GCF_000935625.1 Nanorana parkeri | reverse complement strand
TCATAGACATCAAAAAACAGTTTGCAGCCAGGTAAGGCAGAATTCTCAGTTGGTCAACTTTGCCTCCTTTTTAGCTTTTGCCAGAGCTGTCCATGCAAATTTCTGGAGCCTTCTGAAGCTCTTGGGAGATTTTCTGTCCTTAGGGCAGTCAGATTGTCTCTGCATGTCTGACTGTCCTCCAGCATCCATGGCAGCCATTGAGCTCCTTGACAAAATGCCCTCCAGGTAGAAGAATGCACATCTGATTCCAGGGGAGCTAGGAACAGAAGCAGTCTTTGGATTGGATCAGATATTAGATGTTAATCAGTGCAAGCAATTATGTCTACTGCTTTCTAAAGCTGGCCACATGTTAGTGTCTCTGTACAATCTCTGTACCATCTCCATTATTTTTATAAACTGCTATGTTGTGCAAGGGCCTTCGTAGTACATAGCTGTTGGTAAGGCCTCATTCACACAGCTACATGCTGGCCTGTACAGATCTGTGCGGCGTGCACGGCCGCATCGGGCAACTCCCGGGAAGGACAGGTGCTGCCTGTGATTTGTACGCAGCCCCTGTCCTTCTCTATGGGAGCACGCCGCCCTACGATCACCCGACCTGCACGTCTGTGCGGGTGTCCCTGCTCGGACGCAGACAGGATGGATCCATCCGCGTACTCCCATAGAGAAGTACGTACTCCCATAGAGAATTAAAGCACTTACCTTGAATGATGTCTCTTAATCTGATCTTCCTCTTCTTTCCTGTCCTTTTCAGCCTTCTCACCAGTGCTGCTGCTGGACTCCGATCCAGCGCTCACTCCTCTGTCCTTGCTGGCACTTCCTGTCCCACGGTGTCTGCGTGCGGGTGCACGCTTCCATAGACTTACCTTTTGTGTCTCTCCTCGTCTCCCGGCCGAAAATCCGAACTGCGCATGCGCCCGCCCCCATATGCTTTGCGGCTGCCCAAACAGTTTCGGATTTTCGGACGGGAGCGCGCAGTGAAGACAGGGGTACGTTTTTTAGGCAGTAAATATATGGGGAAAAAAACCGGAGGGTTTAGAAACCCTTTTAAATTTGGCCTGGGCTGTAATGTTATTTTTAACTAAACATCATGCCTGCTGACAGAGACTCACAGGAAATGGTTGAAGAATGGGAGTGAATCACCAATATGTGTAGCTTGTAGTCAGCAAAATAAATACTGAAAAAGATAACATTTTTTTTTTTCTTCCATGCGTGTAACTCTTTGTAGCGTCCAAAGTATTAACATTAATGTTTATAGAGATGAATCCCAGACCATCTTCAAAGATCTCCACCCAGAAGTGATGGATTGGGGTTCACCGTACAACAATCCAGAATATACAAAGCACATTCATAATCCCCTAGAGTTGTCTTCAGAGAATGTGTACATGTGTGTCTGTCTGCATTTGTTTGTTCTGTAAACAACCGATGGCAAACTGGTGAAAATTTACCGAACTATAAATCCTTTAGCCGTTCATCTGGGAATGTTGGGACTTTGCAGGAGCTAGAAAGCATTAAAGCCACCAAAAGGCTGCAGATGTACTAAAGGAAAGAAAACCAAAATTCACATGCACATATCATACAATAACATGATTATGCCTACCTTCTGATGGTGGTTTATATTTTAAAGCATTGTCACCTTTCGGCCTCATTCACACTAAGTGTCGGGCCCGTACAGATCTGTGCCGCATGCACGGCCATATCCGGCTGCTCCCGGGAAGGACAGGTGCTGCCTGTGATTGTACACAGCAGCCTGTTCTTCTCTATGGGAATACGTGGCCGTACCCCTCACCCGAACTGCACATCCGAATGGGTGTCGTGCTCGGATGCAGACAGTATCCATCCTGTCTGCGTACGAGTAGGGAACATCCGCACGGACGTGCAGTTCGGCTGAGCGTAGGGCAGCGTACGGCCACAGACTCCCATAGACTTCAGCAAGGTTAAGAACTGCAGGTAATGGCACAGAAAAATGTTTACTTGCAGTGTTTTTCCTTGCTATACATTATGTTCCACATGGATATGCCGATTAATTTCCCAGTAAAACAGTGCTGCTGCATTGACTTCCAAACATGATCTCGCACACTACATGTGTAGGGAATGGACTCTTGGGGGGGTGTAGTTCTGGGGGGAGTAGCTATGTCAGTTGTGCTTCCACCAGCAGCACGTGCAAGAATTTTGGAAGCTTTATGCTGATGTCACAGGACGTAATAAAAGCTGTTTCTTGCTACATCAACAAGTGTAATGAGAGGGCGGTTTGGGGTTTAATTTGGTTAATGCCTAGACTTATCCTTTAGGGCCGGTTCACACCGTCTCCAGTGCTTTCTGGCACGGTTAGTGGCTGGAACTCACTGGGTGGCATAGTGGAATCCTCCCTGCTTTCTGAGGCATGAGGGGGGCGTGGTGGTGCCATTCATGATAATGGCACCGCAGACAGGCCGCCCGCATCAGAGCGCTTGGTACAGTAATATCACGGTCTGGTCCAGTGCAAAACCAGACCGAAACTAACCGCAGCCAGTAACTGGGCCGGAACGCGCTGGAATGGTGTGAACTGGCCCTTTTTAAAGCAGGGTCAGACAACCTCCAGCCCTCAGCTGTGGTTCAACTACAAACCCTGTTAGGCATTGCAAGACTGTCCGACAAAGACATGACTCCCAGAGGCAGATGCATGATAGGGTTTGTAGTTTTACCATAGCTAGAGGGCTGGAGTTTGCCTGCCCCTACTTTTGAGGAATTCTAATTGTTAGCTGGTAGTTGCTAAGTGCAGTAACCAATGGGATTTCATCAGAATTTTACGCTGCTAAAAAGTTGATTTGTGATTGATTGGAATGAGTTGCTGTACCTAAGAATTGCCAAGAACCTTTGAGGATAGACGTATGTGAGCAATCGATACTAACTACTAGGGATGTCCCTATTCCACTTTTTCAGGACCAAGTACAAGTACTTTCCCACATGTACTTGCCGATACCAATTACCGATACTTTTTCTTAAAGGGACAGGGGACTTTAAATGATCCATAGTACATAACATGTAGTTGTACTACGGATCATTTAACCCATTCATGTTAGCAGTGCAGAATTGGAAATCTATTGCTGCAGTGCATTCTATATGTACTGTATATGTACAGTACATATAGAATGCACTGCAGCAATAGATTTCCAATTCTGCACTGCTAACATGAATAGGTTAAATCATGATCCATAGTATGTAACATGTAGTTGTACTACGGATCATTTAACCCATTCATGTTAGCAGTGCAGAATTGGAAATCTATTGCTGCAGTGCATTCTATATGTACTGTATATGTACAGTACATATAGAATGCACTGCAGCAATAGATTTCCAATTCTGCACTGCTAACATGAATAGGTTAAATCATGATCCATAGTATGTAACATGTAGTTGTACTACGGATCATTTAACCCATTCATGTTAGCAGTGCAGAATTGGAAATCTATTGCTGCAGTGCATTCTATATGTACTGTATATGTACAGTACATATAGAATGCACCGCAGTGGTAGATCACACAAAAAACTAAGCCCAGGCCCCGTCTTACTCACTGTTGCCTCGATCGCAGTGCCTCACGATTTTTCTCACAAGTGAGGACGTCATCGGCACTGAGCTGGAGAGCAGCGTCGCGTCAATGCTGCTCCGGTGGGCGGCGCTCCAGGTGGGGTCCTAATTTAGGTGGCCGGCAACTGCCTGGAGTGCCGCCCACCGGAGCAGCAGTGACGCTCGTGATAAGTGGAAAAAAAAGTGACAGCCTCTCCAGCCCCACCGCCCGTACATGCTGCGGGTGGCAGAACGGTGGGGAAGGAGCGGCACTATCTCAGGG
>NW_017307138.1:259010-284473 GCF_000935625.1 Nanorana parkeri | reverse complement strand
CCCCCCCCCCCCCCCCCCAACAGGCGGAATGCCAGGGCCGGTCGCAATCGCGACCACTGCGTCCCTGGTATTGCCGCCAGTGCTGGAATTTGGAGTCCTGTATTGTCCTGGTGGTATTCTGCGTTCTTGTATAATCATTATACAATTATGCAGAATACCACCAGCTATACATTTTACATAAAGTCAGCATGCCATCCCCCCCACAGTCTGCCATCCCCCCCACAGTCTGCCATTCCCCCCCTCCCAGCCATCACCCATAGAGGCTTACCTTACTCCTGCAGAACCTCTTCTGAGTCCTTGGTGGCCAGTGGAGGGGCGCAGGAGAGGGTCCTCCCAATGACCCCAACAGCAGGATGTGGTGGGCTGGCAGTGCCTGCAGAGACTGTACAGGCACCGCCAGGCTAAACACTCCTTGCAGTGACAGAGCCAACTGTCCCATCCCCGCACAGCAGCCGCCGGGACACTGTCAGAGTTTACTGCAGTTCAGTGTAAAAAACCGGCACAGTACTTGTACAGTGCCGGTTTTTTACACTGAACCGCAATAAAGCCTGTGACAGCTGTATGTCCCCGCAGTGGCTGTGCGGGGATGTACTCTGTCACCAGTGCACCAGAGGCAGAGAGCGGCTGTATCTGTGGGCGGGCATTTGCCCCGTACAAATCCCCCCCGATCCACCACTGATGTTGGCGGCGCTGGACGTCGGCGTCACTGAGCGGCGGAGCGACGCGTCACTGCTGTGGGCGGAGCTCCAGGTCGAATCCTCTGGGCAGTCTCCAGCCACCTACATTAGGACCCCAGCTGGAGCTCCGCCCACAGCAGTGACGCGACGCTCCTCCGCACAGCCACCACGGAAGGTAAAGTTTAAAAAAACTAAAACAAACATAGCGCAAGCTTCGGCGCTTTGTATCGGGGCATTTTGACAAGTACTTGTCAAAATGCCCTGTATCGGGCCCGATTCCGATGCTAGCATCGGTATCGGGACATCCCTACTAACTACATTGTAAAGCTGCATGGTCTGATGCTGTCATTCCTCCTATCTGTCTCACCGCTATGTGATCTACAGATGGATACAAAGCATGTGAAAAGCATCTGTTACAGCTAAAATATTTGGGAAAAATTGTTTCACAACAAAAATGCAAACAAAACGATGGATCCGACTATTAGAAATGGGATGAAAAAGTAAGCTGTAAGTAAAGCGCTGCGCAAACTGCTGGCGCTATATAAATCCGGCATAATAATAATAACAAGACTGTGTCTAATATCTGCTGGGAGTTTGCATGTTCTCCCTGTGTTTGTGTGGGTTTCCTTCGTTTTCCTCCCACACTCCAAAGACATGCTGGAAGGTTAATTGGCTCCTGTCTAAATTGGCCCTGTGTGTATGTGAAATAGGGACCTTAGATTGTAAGTTCCTTCAGGGCAGGGACTGATGTGAATGTGCACATCAGTCCCTGCAGTATGTAAAGCGCTGCGTAAATTGTTGGCGCTATATAGATGGCACTAATAAAAAAAAAAACAAAAAAAAAAAACCCATTACTCAGCCCTTCAAGCCTTTTATAAATGGCTCCCAGTGTATTACCAAGGTGCAGGTTGTGTTTGTGGAACAAGCAGGGTACTATTCTTGTTAAGGAAACAGGCTGAAAGGTTTGGCACATGTAACTGATCCATGATCCAATATTATGTTTAGATGAACAGAGCGTGTTAGGAATAACTCTGGAGAAAGCGAGATGTTGTGATAAGTCAGAAACACATTTATGATCTCTTCATTTCCTAAGCCATCTGGCTTTGATTGTCTGATTTGGAATGATGAACAAACAGTAAACGGTATACGTTCAACACAGAGACAATACATGACTGAAATCTTTCGTAAGGTAAACTCCATTCATCTTTTTTTTGTTGGCAGTTATTGGTTAACCATTGCCCACAACAGATTAAAGATTTCACTGGATGCCAGCAATTAAAGCAGAACTGCAGGGTTTTGAAAGGGGTTAACCCTTGCAGTGGAGCTACTCCCGCACTGAAAGGGTTAACTGCTCATTTTTGTCTAGGAAGGGACAATGACGAAGAAAGGGTTCTTCTTTAATACTTTAATGTCCTGGTTTCTGTCTCAGGAGGTGAGATCTTTTCTCCTTGGAGGTTTCTGACCTTCCTTTGGAGTCAAATTCAACATAGTTGTCACTTACTTAAAGGAGTTGTAAAGTCCCAGCTTATACTATCCTGTTAGAACATTAGCTTTGTAATAGGAACATATACTAGAGTTGTTTTTGATAATCCAATTAAAGCTTACTTGTAAAAATCCCTTTTATGTAGTGAGTGCTGCCTCCTGTCTGCCCATCACTTTCCACAACTTCCTGGATTCCCATTGTGCTTTGCATCGTTTTTTCCCTGCCACTTGATGTGATGCAATCTCCAGTTCCCAAGACTACGTAGCCCATTATGCATTGCTTCCAGCAAGCAATGATGATACATTGTTCAGACATTGATTTGTAGTTGAGAAGGCAGGTTATGTGAGAGCACAGGAAGTGTATACTCACAGGGCTGAGTGAAATTGTGTCCCTGCATTGAGGAAGAACATCCTATGGGCATGTTCAACAATATGTTTACAAACATCTACATGGATCTGGTTGTTAGGAGTGGGATAGAACTTATGGAAATTCAATACAGAAATAAAGATACCCTTTGAATTGAGACTTTCCCTTTTTTTTGGAGTAGGTTTTTTAAAATTCTTTTATATTCCTGTTGTGTCAGCAGGCTCAGTAATGGTTGGTGTTCCAGTAGGTACTTGCATCCATTATCCTACAGATAACGACAAAAAGGACAGGAGCGCAACTACCAAACGTGACGTGAATGGATGTGATTTGGCCTAGTGGATCTATGTAATAAGGATTCTTGGTGGATCTTTGTGTGTGGAATCTGGGTATATATGGCAATGTTTTAGCAAACAGAAGGGCTTTACGGCGCACGGCGTTCTCTAGCCGCGGGCAGCTCCTCCCCATTTTTCTCCGTTCCTGACCGACGCGGCTCGGCCCGGCCAGCCGAGAACGTGGGCGGCCATACGGATGCTCACCCCCAACGGATCAGCCTCTCACACCACCGGGGACACCACCGGGGCTCTTCGACCCAGGATCTGTCAAAGGAGGGCGCCACACGGACCACGGGGGAGCTTCTAACCGTAAGCCCTTCTGTTTGCTACAACATTGCCATATATACCCAGATTCCACACACAAAGATCCACCAAGAATCCTTATTACATAGATCCACTAGGCCAAATCAAATCCATTCACGTCACGTTTGGTAGTTGCGCTCCTGTCCTTTTTTTGTCGTTATCTGTAGTTGTGAATAGACGGGGTCCTCTCCCTGCAGTGAGGAGCTTTGCACACCTACACACAACAGCCACCTAATTGAAGTTTGCCCACAGGAGTGCGCCTTATCCTTTTTGTGTTTTTTTTTTTTTTCCATCCATAATCCATCTTTCTATAACCTGACTTCAGTGATATCTGGCTGATATTGGGTACTGAGTTTTGCCCCCACTAATTGCACTTTGCGGTTCTTTGTTGAGTAAACCTTGTTTCTGTTTTTACTCATTCCTATTACTAGGCATCAGGATTAAAAATCAGTTTGGTAACACAATAAGGTTTTAGTGTTTTTGGTCATTCATTGTGTAGTTATGTGAATTGGTGTAAACTGGTAATAGTGGTTACATGCCTTCATCTACTGGTTGCCTTTCCCTTATGTCTGACTAATTGTAGACTCGTGATTGGGGCCGCCATCATAGATTAGTAATTTGTTAGAGAATAATGAAGTATGTGGTTAACATAATACCTGTCAGCATGGGTGGGTCAAAGAGGAACTTCTGCCGGGGTAAAAATGACTTTTCCACAAACTGCCCATTGTTTTACCCTTGCGGCTTTTTATTGTGAGCTGCGACAGTACATGCAAATTGAAGGTTAATGTTAACAAATTGATCTCCTTGGTGAAGAAAATGTTCCAGTTGTTAAAGTGTAGCTGCATGAGGTTGTATTGTGTGTCACGGTTAATGTGTTGTCTTCAGCACACAAAAGTGGGAGGTTGGCATGGTACATTTTCTGCTGTAGGCGCAGACGAGGCTCCATTGTTCTCCAAGTCCATGACTATAGCCTTGACCTTTCTTTATTCAGATGTGGCATTATCCCAGAGCTGCGCTCGTCCTTATCTACCGTCCTTCATGCTGAACTTACTTCCTTATTTTTAATGCTGCTTTTGGCATGCATGGAGGTGAAAAATGACAGATGATGTCTGTATATCCCAGATTTCATGTAAAGCAAGCAAATCTAAATCTATTGGAACAGAACACCAGAACTAAATGTGCCTACGGTCAGAATATGGATTGAAGTCCAGTCTTCGATTTAAAGAATTGCAGAGGAACAAATAGACAACAGTGAGTGAGCGCACTACTGCTGGGTAAAAACACTGGGAAAAGGGAACACAGGTTTTAATCCACGGTGTGCAAGCTCCTTGAAACAGGGAGAGGAACCCTGTAACTGGATTATCAGAAAACACTCATAGAAAAGAGGAGCGCTACTACTGTGAAAAAGATAGTGACTCACGTTTAGCTGTCAGCGATGTGGGTCTGAACGTCTCAAGGGAAAGACTGATGTCCATGTGGCATATGGCTTGACTGAGAGGGATGGTGTTTTAATTGGCTTGTTGTGTGAAAAATTGGAGCGGTATTAGCCGTCCGCACGGACTCAGCTGGCCAGGCTGAGCCGTGACGACAGAAAGATAAGAGTGCAGGTGCCGAGCGGCTCTGGAGATAGCGCGGTGGTTCCGTGCTGTGGGTAAGTAACTCTCGTGATAGAAAGTCACAAGGAGGTGGCACGCGATGGAGCTGGGGAGCAAAAAAGAGTTCCGAGATCTCTCCAATTGGCGGCTACACGTTTCGAGGCGCTGCCTCTTTGTCAAGCCTGAGTGAATTCCCCATTCGCTCAGGCCAATTGGAGAGATCTCGTCGTCACGGCTCAGCCTGGCCAGCTGAGTCCGTGCGAATGGCTAATACTGCTCCAATTGAGAACTAGTTTTTTCACACAACGAGCCAATTAAAACCCCATCCCTCTCAGTCAAGCCACATGCACATCAGTCGTTTCCCTTGAGACGTTCAGACCCACATCGCTGACAGTAGTAGCGCTCCTCTTTTCTATGAGTGATTTAAAGAATTGGAATGCTTAAAGGAAACTTACCATTAGAAAAAAATGTAAACTACCGTCTACCGACCGTAGTCTGCCTTTTTTCCAAAAATACTTGGGTGTCATTAATATTTTACAGGATTTATATAGCGCCAACAGTTTGAGCAACGCTTTACAATATAAGGAAGACATTACAATACAATTCAAGACAAGATGGTAAGGAGGGCCCTGCCCCTGAGAGCTTACAATCTAAAAGGGAGGGGCAAGTGATGCATGAGTAGGTTGCTGTGTGGGGATGGACTTTTTGAGAACGTGATAGTTCAGTGGTTAGTTTGAGGCAGGATCGGTTTCCCTGAAGAGATGAGTCTTTAGGGAACGCCTAAAGGCAGTCAGAGTGGGAGATAGACGGACAGGTTGGGGTAAAGAGTTCCAGAGGATGGGATAGACTCTAGTGAAGTCCTGGAGGTGAGCATGGGAGTAGTTGATGAGGGAGCTGGAAAGCAGGAGGTCTTTGGAAGAGCGAAGGGGATGCTTAGGGTGACACTTTGAGACAAGGTTTGAGATATATTCGGGGGCAGAGTTGTAGATAGCTCTATAAGTGGTTCATATTTTGAATTTCATCCTTTGGGCGAGTGGAAGCCAGTGGAGGGATTGGCAGAGGGGGGTTGCAGACACTGAGCGGTTGGTTAGGTGAATGAGTCTAGCAGCTGCATTCATGATAGACTGAAGGGGGGATAGCCTGTATAGTGGAAGGCCAATGAGGAGGGAGTTGCAATAGTCAGGACGAGAGATAAAAAGGGAGTGGATGAGTAGTTTTGCGGTTCCATTGGTGAGGAAGGGGCGTATTTTGGAGATGTTACGAAGGTGAAGGTGGCAGGATTTGGAAACGGATTGGATGTGGGGCAGAAAGGTGAGGTCTGAGTCCAGACCATTCCAGTCATACTGATGATTTGTCTTCAGTAACTTCTTAATCACTGATACCCAAGTTTTGAGATAAGAATTTCAGAGCTTTCATTGACTTATGTTGCGTGTTCCAAGTCAGTGACTCAGAAGTGTAGAAATCAGATAAAGCCTGTCAAACTACATTTTGAAATGGAAGTCAGCAGCCCCCATGTTTCTCTTTTGACAAGTATGCTTTAAGATGTATGCATTCTTTTTTGGTTTTAGATAGCGTGAGAGGATTCGAATTTATATTAGAATGTTTTCCTGAGTGCGCCATGTAAAGTTCTCATATCTATTCTAATATCGAATTACAAAAACAAAGCTGTTAAGCCGTCTGGACATGCCAGGGGCAGCACTTAGGCAGCCCCCCTGCTTGTCTAGGGTATAGCTGGCCATACAGAGTCCTGCTGATTCGGATGAACTTTGGCCAGTGGGCGCCCCTTCATTTGACATAAATTGATTTTTTCAATTGACTTTTGTTAAAGGAGCTGGTCCAGATATTCTGCATAGAACAATTACTTCAGCCAAAAAGCTGTATGGGTATTATGACAGCAGCACACTCACTGCTGTCAGAATACAGTTGCCTGGCCGGGGCATTCTCCCATCCATGCTGTTTAGTGTGGATGGTGGAATCGAGCATGATTCAGAGGATGGCCAGTTTAAGCTGCTGTGAAGTGCACAAGTTTTGCCATGTAGTGCACAAGATTTATTTGAATGTTTTTTGCATCTTTTAACCTCCCCTAGCTTTCCAGCTATCCTCTATTAGGTGTTGTGTCAGACATCATATATCAATATACATGGTAGCGAGGGAATCTTCTGTGGGACTTCTTAGTGACACAGCTTCAGAAATGTTTTTCGTTCCTGGGGACCGGAGCAAATATGCCATTTTTGCTATATGTTTGTTTAACCATAATTTCCATCTTCCTCATTCATTGCATCTACACATATTATATACCATTTTTTTTAAAGGACAAGTTGGGCTTTAATTTAATGTAAAAAAAAAGTATACTTTCTTCTATATATAATACACACACACAAAAATATATTTTTCTATATATATATCACACACACACACACACACACACACACACACACACACACACACACACACACACACACACACACACACACTTGGCAGCAGTTTTGGCAATAATAATGTGTATTTTTGGAATTATAGGTCACAAAATACAAGGCATATAATACAAATTTACCGTGGAATGTTTGTCTCCTATTTTTTTAATAGCCTCCTTGGCACAATATTTTCATGTATTTATTTTTTTATTGCATTTTAAAAAAAACTTTATTTGTAATTTTTTTTAACTAGGGGGCACTAAGGGGTTATTTCTTTTTTACAGGGGCTTTGATACTTAGTATTTCTGAGGAGAATACAAAGCTTCTCAGAGGAGAATAATGTATCACTTTTGTAACACACAGCCAGTTTGCAGATTCACAACACAGTGAGCTGCTGTTGTCTCTGTGACTGTTGCGGCTCATTGATCACAGCAATCGGCTATTGCTGTGATGACAGGACTGTAACCACATAATCTGCTGTTGAGGGTCTGCCTCGGACCCTAAGGGACCCATCAATAGCAGAAGCTCAATGAGCGCTGGTCCCTTCACTCCCCATCGCTCATTGTGCCCCATGGCGGGATTATACCATCACCGGTCGTTAACACACTGAATGATAGTGACAGGGTAATCCCGTCATCGGTCAGGAAGGGTTTAATGTGTATCTGAACCCAAAAACAAAAATGTAATAAACTGGCCTGTCCCTTAGATGGGACTATCCTAGGTTTACAATTCTTGGTCACCCTTCTGTAGACAACAGAAACAAGATGGGATCACAGAACCTCACCCCTCTGCTATTTTCCATAACAAGGGTGTGTTTCCTCATAAGAACAACTGATAACATCCTGTGCTCTCTGCCTGTGTTGACAGTTATCAGTACTCAGAATTTCTGGCAGGATGAACATATAATTTTTTTTTGCAAGTTATCAAACGCATATAACAAAACTCTATCCATTGTATATTTGACAGAACAAAAGGGAGCAAATAGAAGAAATTAATTGTTAGTGATTTGGTATACTTTAAGCGTGTTTGCTTGTTTTTCAAACTAGAAAACTTCTATTACAGTCTATTTGCTTTGTAAGCCTGTGTCGTTTCTTCCTGATCCTTTATTGAGCATAGCTGAATTCCATGACAGTTGTACCCTATGAAAGTTTCTGTTCAGATGAAGAACAGAGAGACATTGACAGGCCCATACCTGCACCTACTTTCTCCGTCACGGTGGGTATGTCAGCACAACAAAGACATATTGTGGTTTTTTTTTTTATATAGCCTTCCACAATTTTTTTTTTTTTTCCTCATTCTGGTTTGCAGCCAGCAGTTCCTTACACAACATGTTTTCAGTTGCCTTCAGTCTGGAGATCTAGGAGCTCTTTATTCCTGCTTCCTCTTTTCTCATTGTCGTAGGTTTGCCTTCCTATTCTTCTCATAAGATGACCATACACAGTTCAGATTTGTCACGATTCCTGTTAAAATTGTCAGGAATTCGAGCTGTGATTGGCATCAACCGGATCCACAAAAGTCCATTTAAAAATCATTAACCATTTGGAAAATGATCAGTCAACAGTGACTGTATCCGATCAGGTGTTCTGGTATTAAGACAGCTGTGGTTGCTTTGGCTGTCTTTATAGAATAGCTAGCAGCGGAGATTCCTCCATCCGTGCTGTTTAGCATTGATGGACAACTCTGTTGATTTTCTCATGTTGCTGAATGAGAGAAATCTATGTATGTAGGAAGCCTTATTCTTCCTTCACAGGGCCCGTTCACACCAAAACTGTGCGGTAATCACACAGTTTTTTGCGATTAATGCACGGTACCTTGCAACACACCAAACCGGGCATGCAGTCATTTTGTCCAGAACCACAATATGATGCGTTGTGGAGCAATCGACCTCATTGCGGGCAGGAAGTTTTTTATGGTGCCATTCAAATGTATGGCAACACAACACACCTCATGAAATGTTAACGCAGCCATGCGATTAGTGCATGGGGTGGTGTGAAGGGGGACCACAGTGGTGATTTCTCACACTAATGTGTCTGTGTACACAGCTTTGTGTAATCTGGAGAGTATAAAAAAACAAGCCAGTTAAATATGAAGCAGTGATAATGAATAAAAATGCAGAGTCATATTTTCATAAAAAATTAGATCGCACCTTAATAGGGAAGATTTGCAGTCAGAGGCCCGCTGATATTAATTCTAATGCTGGGCCACAGCCCTGCATCATACGTGAGGATGCCAAGGGACAGTCAGAGTGTAGGGAAGAGAGGAGTGTGCTGACTGCTGGGGGAGAGGGGATCAGGTAAGTAAAACTGCTTTACCCAATACCCTAAACGAGCATTTAATGCTTGCCACACGTGGGTAGCCCCACCGCAAGGGGAGGGTTTTTTTCCCCCGGAGATTTGCTTTTTAAGATTCATTATCTTTTTCTCTGTACCCTGTGTTAGCTGCCCCAAACATTCTTACCACTTTCTGGCCTGGCTTGATATCATACTAGCAAAAGAGTAAAAATAATTGATAAATAATCCAATTCTGCTGTCGTAAGAAGTAATCAGACAATAAAATATTTCCTCCTAAGAAAAGGCATCTGGAAACATGTATGCTGATGTATAGAACACTTCCCAGCCATGCTAGTTATATGTAAACTGCAGCTAAACCTCTGTAGATGTCCTGTAGTTCTTATATTTTGTTTGGAGAAAACAATGCGCAGCAACCATTTCTTGTATGTGCCAAGTGAAAGAAGGAGAATATCTTTTCAATTCTTCACATACCTTGCTTCCTACATCAGTCTATTGCTGGGGAGGGTCAGGCGGGGGAAGATCTGATACCTATAAAGTGTGATCCAGAGGAATTTCCACAGTTTGTGTACAAATGAAGGGAAGCTCTGAAACAAATCTCTCGCCAACAGCTGTGCTAATCCCTAACTTTGAAGAGTAACTATAGGCATAAAGTCAATCCGAGGCCAGCAAATGCTCTCCATGTGACATTGAAGTCAGGCTAACCTAGAAAAGAGCACTCAGTGTTACTATAATCTGAGATTCTTATAATCTACCCTGTTTCCCCGAAAATAAGACCTAGTACTATTTTTGGGAATTGCTAAAATATAAGACCTACCCCGAAAATAAGACCTAGTTGTGACCATTCCCAGGGCTGGTGGTGGCACAAGATGGAACTTGAAGAGCCGCGGGAGAGGCGGGAGAGAATTCAGCGGTGCCAACGAAGCCAGCTATAGAGGAAGCAAGGCGGCACTGGAGGGAGCAGAGCCGCATAAGCCAATGCCAACTCCTGTCACAGGCGGAGTGATACCAAATGCACTCTGCCTGTGAGGAATCGATAGTGAAAGTGCGCTTCGCTCATTCTGGCCAGCGATTGGTTAGCAAATTGCTCTTGGAAAGGTACGGCACCACTGATCACCATATTTGTGTACATGAATACATGTAGACTGTTGTACATAAATAAGTGGATTGTTGTACATAAAAAAAATAATTAAGACCTACCCCGAAAATAAGACCTAGTGTGTTTTTTTTGAGCCCAGAAAAATATAACAGTGTCTTATTTTCGGGGAAACACGGTACTAGCAGCCAGATCTAGCGGTTTTCTCACACTGTTTGTTAGTGGAATTGCAGCCTCTTTTCTGAGCAGATCCAATTTCAGTCTGCAGTATCTTTGCAATGGACTAAGAAAAAACATGCTTGAAAGAGTGTACACACCGGCCTGAATTTTCTTAAAGCGGACCTTACCCATATCTTTAAAATAACAACAAGCACACCTTTTAGACATGTTTAGTAATGACAATCTACAAACACATACTTCTAGATAATTGCCGGCTTTGTATTCTTTGCATACCGCATTTCTCTTTTCTTCCCCAGCCTTCTGACCGTGGCCATGTTTACTAAGGGCAGATTACTGGCTCTCCTTTTACTTCCTGGATTTATGGCACATGTGACTAGGACATGTGACCATGCACATCATCTCAGGGGAGGAAAATGCCTTTCCCTGAGATCATATGAGATTACAGATGAGATTTCCCAGCAATGCTCTGCTGATAAGACAATCCCAGTGTGCATTGCTTTGCCAAACTGAAGTCATTTTGTCCTTTTCAAAGCAGGAAGTGAATGTCCTGAAAGTGTATATTTCATAGTCACAGCATTTTACACCCGACGTGTCTATGTTATTAATTATATAATTATATAGAGGGGTGCAATGCAAAAATAATGCTTAAAATGATACATGATGGTGGTATTGCATGGATTCCTTTACATACAATGTTCCAGCCTTTACTTAAAGATTTATGATTGGAGGACACTGAAGCGTGTTTTCCAGTCACATACTTTCATTCTAAAAAAAAAAGCCTGGCGTCTGCTGCAGTAATATTTCTGTGCCTTGTCATGGCGTGTTGGGTGTCAGAATGTCGGGAGAGCAGACAGATGTAGTCAGGAGCGTGGATGTTTCTGCAGGGCTATCACACTTTTATAACCTGGTGCTTTTTTGTACCATATCATCGAAGGGAGTGGGTGTGGAGTGAAAAATAAGGTATGTGGAAAAGTCTGGAACGTACAGATCAGTGTACTGTATGGAGCATAGTCACACTTTTGTTAGATTAGCAAAAGATGCCATAAAAGAATGTAGTGCGAGGACTTGCCTGAACACTTGATTTCATTTCAATGCCACGACGGTCACAAAGGCCCTACATAGTTGTTGGTGAATTTTATTATCCAGCCGATCAGATCTAAGCAAACCTTTTGGCTAAACTTTATGAGCCCATTTAGATCTATGCTTGTGCACAGAGGTGTGGTTTTTGTAGCATTTGGTAGGTATTATTATTATTATTATTATTATTATTATTATACAGGATTTATATAGCACCAACAGTTTGCACAGCGCTTTACAATATAAGGAAGACATTACAATACAATTCAAGAGAAGATGTTAAGGAGGGCCCTGCCCGTGAGGGCTTACAATCTAAAAGATATGTTTTCATGCATCAACATACGGTTCCTTTTGTGATTAGTTATGCCCCCTTTACACAGGTGTTCCGAACGGGTCTACCTGTTTTTAAGGCAGACCCGATGGGATGCCTAATGCTAGTCTATGGGCAGTTGGGTCTAAATGGACATGTGTCCTTTTACACCCAGTTACCCCAAGTCAGGTCCAGAAAGACAAACGGAACAGCGTTCCGTTTCGCCGGACCTGATCGGGGGTAATCTGATGTAAACAGACACATGACTACACATAGACCAACATGGGGATCGGCAGCTTTTGGTTCTTTCCTCCATTTAAAGACGGAAGGAAAACTGGACGAACACGGATGTCATAGAGGTGACATCCGATCCGTAGTGCTCTGATCAGGAGAGGATCCATGCACGGATCAGCCCATTTGAAAGGGGCCTTAACAGTCATTTACCAAGCCTTGTTACTACCTGTTGCCAACGCATCAAAGCACACGTTAGATACATTCATGCTTTTCCCCTGACTTCAATGGGCCTCCCATGGCACAAAAGACACAGAAAAAAATGGACATGTCATATTTCAAAAAACCCCCATCAGTGCTGAGATGGGAACAGGTACTATTTTCATTATAGGGAAGCTGAAGACATTAATGTGAGCTCTTTGTTGTGCAACAATGTAAATGGGCCATAAGAGTTAGCTGGTTGAACACAGTAATTCGGTTCCTATGTATCGCTGACAGGATTGGTAACAAGCTTCTTATGAAAGAGCTACTGAGGCCATCATTAAAATGTACATCATGTACCAGAAGTACCTATACCTACCATTTGAAACTGTTTGTAAATAGCACCCCTGTTATACATTCCATCTTTGTGAATCTAGCAGTGTCAAGTATTTATTAGGACCATGTCATGGAGGTACTGATTCATTTCTGTGTAGATTTTGGAGGCAATTCTCTTGACATGTAGCCAAGATGTGCTATTTTTGAAGACATTCTATTTTAAGTGTTTGATATCTTTATTCATGTCAATATAGTTTTGTTCATGTCCTATTATCAGCTGATCCCTTTGCAGCACATTGATTTCAGATGTGAGATGCTTGTCCACGCGAGGTTCAAATTGTGCTTCTAAGAAATTGAACATCTCCCATGTCCTTAGATCCTTGTATGTGGGAATACAGAGAGTCATCTGTGCATTAGAAATAAAATTCCCAAATACACTACTATTGGTTTAATGTATTCAAATGGCATGTTCCTTAGAAGGGTTCCGTTTATGTATTTTACTTTGTTTAGTACTACAAAAATATTACTTTTTCATTGTTTGCTGCATGCTTGACCCAGATTAGTGTCTTCGAGTTATTGAATCCGCTCAACTAACATTTTCACTCAGCCAAGGAAATATAATTTTTTCAAAGAGATGGGCAGGTAGGTATTCAGCTTCTATATTTGTCTCATGAAAGGTGTATTTAATTATTTATCATTTGCAGCCATCAGGTGGTAAGCTTTAGGCTTTTCTTTGGGTTTCTGTAAATAGCCTCTGTTGTGACTAGGCCTGATGAGCTTGAGATCAAAGTATATACCTTGGATGAC
Organism: Nanorana parkeri; assembly: GCF_000935625.1. Classification (NCBI taxonomy): domain Eukaryota; kingdom Metazoa; phylum Chordata; class Amphibia; order Anura; family Dicroglossidae; genus Nanorana; species Nanorana parkeri. The sequence continues at coordinate 270,777 of NW_017307138.1, read as the reverse complement.
TCAGAGGTGGGTCACCCCACCCAACTCTCTCAAGGACTGTCGTCTCGACTTGTCAGTTCACCAAGGAAGCCAAAAAACAAACAGGCGGTGCTGGGTTTCTTAGAAAGGCCAAGGTCCTATACACTGTGTGCCATGGACATCCTCCGGCATCAATGTTTTCTTTGTAAAATAAAGATTTTATACAAATAATTGAATATGATATCAAAATCAGTGATCAGTTGTAGCTTCCCTTTTAAATTTTACGTGAATTTAACAAAACGCTATATTAAATAGGCCAGGATGTTATTTTGAATCATGTCTTTGGTATTATAAAACTAGGTAGCCCTTTTGAAGTCTGACTGGAAGGGGGATAGTGATTATTTAAACTGAACACTTGAACTTTTATTATTTCCCCCCCCCCATTAAATAAATGTACTTGGGTTGATTTAGGGGCATCAGAGGCTTTTGAAGGAAATCTTTAATGCTGAACGCAGTTTCTACACGGACAGTACAGCTTAAAGTGACTATGACCTCAGGAGTTAAACCTTAAAATTGTATTTAAGTACCTTTTAATTATTAACAAAACTGTATGTCATTTGTGTATCACTCGGCTGTAGGTCCTAAAATAATCTTGGTGTTGACATTGTCCTTCCTTCTGGAGGGTGGCTACTTTTTGTTCTCCATGGTCCCTGTGTGAGTTGTAAAGTAGCCACCGCTCCAAGCTCACTCCCATGATGGACTACAATCTCAGTACAAATTAGTAAACTAAACATGAGATTGCAGTCCATCAGGGGAGTGATCTTGGAGCGGTGGCTACTTTACAACACACACAGGGACCATGGGGAACCAAAGTTGCCACCCTCCAGAAGGAAGGACAGTGTCAGCACCAATTCAGAGATTATTTGAGGATCTACAGCAGAGTGATACACAAATGATCTACAGTTTTGTTAATAGTTAGAGGAAAACTATGAGGTGAGTGATTTCCACTCTTCCTCATAGTTGGAACCGACCTATGACAAAGAAACTGTCATAGGTCGGCTCTATTGATCGGGAACTGAGCAAACGCATACAGTAGCTCGCTCACCTCCCGGTGACTTCCCTGCAGAGAGCCAGGACTGTGAGTCACCGCTCAGTGGAGGAACGAACAGGGGAAGGGGCGGGCACAGCTGGCTCTGCCTCTAGATAGGCAGAGCCAGCTGTCACTCACGTAGCTGGATGGATCTTGACAGTATTGTCAGGACCCGCCCTGGCTGCATCGCTTTCAGTATATCGCGGGCAATAGCTCGCCATATACTGAGCTTTGTGTTACGGAAGGAGGTTTGCAAATGTCCTCCCGTGACCCTAAAGAAAACTATGGGGAACAACACTTACCCCATAGTTATCTTTAAGTCTTAGAAATGCAAGTACCTTGACTCCTGAGTTTACTGGCACTTAAAGTTCTATGGGCTCACTGTGGTGCGATGTGGTTATACCATAGCTCACTGCGGTGCACTAAAAAAAAGTGGTGCGAACGGTGACCACCCACGACAAGGCAATTTGCTTTGTCTTGCATTCGGGCTACGCTGGAAAACCGTGCAGTCCAAACGCAGATGTGTGATTGAGCCCTCACAGTAATATCGTTGTACAGTATTAGTTTATATCACACATCATTGCTGGTATTTTATGCAGACCTTGCCATATCTTTTTACTCCTACGCGGTTCCTTCTATCGGTCGTCGCTGTGCTGTATAACAAGTTGTCAGCTTTAAATATGGAGTACTCCCTCTGTTTAGATTCAGCCTGGTCCTTGTATTTTCCAGTAACCTGCTCCCTCGAGTTCTCCTGCCAGCTCCGTAGAACATTCGCAGCCAGTGTCCCTCTTGCAGGAATGTTCACACCCACTAGAAATTCACAATGTTTCTTGGTGGCATTAAATGTCAGGCATGGGAGGGAGGAGGGACATAGATTGTGTGACAATATTTACCCTTTAGCCAACCACATCCCCCAGCCACACAAACACACACAAAATGTAAGACCCGGCTCCATCTGAGCCCACTCTGCTCACATTCCCTCCATTCAGGTTATTATGCGACATTGCAGTCCATATTGAAATCAGAAGTGAAAGATGGCTGCATTGTTCACATAATGTTGAGAGTATTTTTACTCAGAAGGCATGTAGTGTGTTTTTTTATATAGTGTGATGTTGTTAAAGTTGTCATCTTATGTAGAGGCTTTACTTATTCTAGTAAGGGATTATGAAAAGGTATGCAGCCCTCGCCTGCTACTGCCAAATATTCTATTATTATAATTATGTGGCCCTGTGCAGTGCTCTCCGTGTGCTCCAAAATGTACCAGTTACAAATGGCTTGTTCACATAGCTGCTGTTTTCTAAGGCAGGCGAGTTTTGACAATCTAATTATGCCCATGGGGGCCCTTTTATAGCAGACATATGCATTGCAGTACATTTTGATTAATGTCCTGCTTGCTGAAGTGCTGGCTTTATTGACCTGCACTATGCCGTTCACCTTAGCTGAATGGAGACCTTCAAAATCAATATGCAGCAAATGTGAAAATGCATTGAAACACATTTTGTTTATAACAACACACATCTTAAAATCTCAATCACATCTAACATGGATTAGCTGTGAGAATGATTTGATTGTTTTAATCTAGAAATTTGGCAAGGGGTTTAATATAGGTGACATTTTAAGCGGGTGACTATCTTTGTCTATCAGGTGACAGAATCATTCTGTTAAACTAGATGTAAACTTCACTGACATTTAGCTTGCTTAAAGCGGATCTTTACACGCAAAAATCTAATTCTACCAATGCACCCCTCTGTATGAGGATTAATAATAACCAGACATGTCAGGGGTAAAATGCTGTGATTATGAAATACTTGCAGAGCATTCACTTCCTGCTTTGAAAGTGCAAATGACTTCAGTTTGGCAAAGCAATGTACACTGGGATTGCCTTGTCATCAGCAGAGCATTGCTGGGAAATCTCATCTGTAATCTCACGAGATCTCAGGGAAAGGCATTTTCCTCCCCTGAGATGATGTACATGGTCACATGTCCTAGTCACATGTGCCAGAAATCCAGGAAGTAAAAGGAGAGCTATTAATCTGCCCTTAGTAAACATGGCCACTGCCAGAAGACTGGGGAAGAAAAGAGAAATATGGTATGCAAAGAATACAAAGCCGGCAATTATATATAAGTATGTGTTTGTAGATTGTCATCACTAAACGGTTCTAAAGGTGTTTCTTGTTATTTTAAAGATATGGGTAAAGGTCCGCCTTAAAAGAGAACCCCCTCCCGTGATTCAGTGTAACTTGCGATATACTGAGAGCGCCGTAGTCGGGACGGATCCCGACGATACCGTCTGGATCCACCCAGCTGCATGAGTGACAGCCGGCTCTGCCTATCTAGAGGCAAAGCCAGCTGTGTTCGGGGGCCTCCCCCCCCCCTTGTTTGTTCCTCCACTCAGCGCTGGAGGATCGGAGAGGGGAAGGGGGAATCCCTGCGGGGAGCAGTGACTGGCGGTCACAGCTCAGTGCAGGGAGATGAGCGAATCGGCGGCATATTTCTGCTCACTTCGATAGAGCCGACCTGTGACAGGTTCTTTATCACAGGTCGGCTGTAACTATGGAGATCACTCACCTCATAGTTCTCCTTTTGAGCACTCTGTCTCATAAACATTTTATTTGTTAAATCTTGTTTTCTCCTTTTTCATTCCTTTTTTTGCATTATAGTGCTGCTGATGTCCTGCAGCCTTCTTTTGAAGCCACCTTCTGTCTACATGCAAGAACTTCGCTGATGGCCGCATGACATTATAAAGACATTTCTCAAAGTGGACTTCATGACTGCCACACTGAACCATTCTTGAGAAATGTATTTTGAAATGTACATTTGTAGCCTCTGCCAGAAGCCCATGTGACAACGCAGGAGCACGACTGGGAGACAAGGGCAGAATGTTGTCACTCTAGAACAGGGACCTTTATTAGATGTATTACTCTGCCCATGGTCTCAGGCAGTTTGTGAGTTGAAGCGTTCTATGGATTGGATTACTATGGATTATGTGTCACATTCTTAGACACAACATTTGCCACTACGTTTTAGAAGCAGTGAAATGTTGGCATATGGCATAAGAAAATTGTGTTCGGGGAGCTTCCAGGGATGTTTGGAAGTAAACTATAATCTGCCCACTGTAAATAGCTACGTAGTCATTTTCTGGCAGTGTATCCTTTCAGCCTAATATGCTTTATGCATAAATGAAAAGTAATAATTTGTGCCTTGAGAATCGTATCCCAGTCAGTCTATTTATCTGCCTCTTACACTCCATCCTCCCTCTTTCCTGTTCTTGTGCGCGGCTTTTGTTTTGTACGTTGCAGTAAATTTGTACAAAATGCGATCTTATTTTTATTTGAACACTATTCTATCATCGATCTTTTTCATTCTAACTCTACCAGTTGCAATGTGAAGCTTGCTTTCAGATACAGCAGTAAAAAAGGTACCGCACATAGCCCTGTAGTTACAAGCCGTGTGCAGATCATACAGGTAGGAATAGCCGCACACTCAAAAGGTAATTTGGTCTTGTTGAATCAAATCACATTAACAAAAACTAATTGGGGAGAATTTATAAGTCGGGAGCAGATTTGCATTGCAACCAATCCACTTCTCTGTCTCATTTTCAAATCTTACCTGAGCTAACTGAAGAGATGCTGATTGGTTGCCGTGGGCAACTGCTCCAGATTTTGTCTGCTCCAGTTTTGATAAATTCCCCCATTGTGTACTTATTTAAGCAGGTGCCCATATTTAATGTAGTTTTGCCTTTGGAACCTCAGTGGAAGTCCATAGTTTGGAGATTTCTGTTTATAATAATAGCTCTGTTTATCGTAATGTATTTCAATATCTCTAACTGCCTATTGCATACTTTTATGAAGAAGGTTGTATTAACAGCTCTGGCTTTGTGTTTGGGAGTCCTCTTTGGAGAGAATGGAGAGAATACATATCCTGAGTCACAGAGGGAGAATGAATGTGTTTCACTGATGACTCAGTATGACAAGTCATTCCTTCCATGTTATACAGGAAGAGTTTGCACATGCAGCAAGCAGTCCATTAATTAGATATAGTAACATGTTTCTGCCAAGTTTTACTGTATCCAGATTAAAGTTCCATTGTAATACAGACTTTTCTGGGAGTGGCTATGTTGACTAATTGTCTGCAATTCTAGGAGCTCCAGGTGCCATGTTTCCACCATTGTTCTGTACATGTTAACAAAAGAGCCCAAATTCATGACTTTTCACTAATTATTACTCCTCGGCATCACCATGAATGTAAATCCTCAAAGTGATTGCTGGATTGTTTCAGGCTGCACATGCTTCATCCGTGTGGGATACCTTGATATATTAACAAATTCAATCATTGGTTTATGTCACGTCACTTTGATTATCTGTGTGCATCATGTGACCGTGTAATCTGTTTTATTTCCTCCTAAAATTCACATAAACACCTCGTGCCACCAATGAACAACAAAGAGGCGATTTCAGGCAATATTTGTGTTTTGTACAGTGTAGAAACTGCAGGCGGTGACCCTAAAGTGTATGTAACACCTACCAATGAACTTCTCTGTTGTGTCAGAAGTCAGTCTATTAACTCTCCCAGTTCTTATGTTGTCAAATCCCATGATGCATCCCTCTCCGGCAGTCATGTCTTTGGCTGTGAGAATCTTGCAATGCCTCATGGGATTTGTAGTTCCACCACAGCTGGAGGGCCGGAGTTTGGCTACCCCTGCTTTAGAGATAGGCAGTGGGATGGATTGAGTAGTTTAGCAAAACAAAACTAGATGAGTTGACCCCGTTCGTTCTAAAAATGTCTTGTGTGTTATTGGTCCACATTAGAGCCGAGTGCATTTCTTGTATATCGGCAGGTCATTTTCTGTACTTGCGGGGTCTTTTAGGGGAAAATGCGTTAGGCTAGGTTCACATCTGGGCGATCCGTAACCGTGCGGCAATCGTGCACTAAACCATGTGGATTGCTGTGCGGTCATGGAGTCGCCTACCACAGCTAATCACGCTGGCAGTGCCATTATTTTCTAATTGTACCCCAGTTGCGCCAGGCGGATCGTGCGGTTTCCCGCCGTGATCCTGCCCATGCAATTGAACACTTAAAAAGTTGTGTGTCACAAAAAAAGTTAATTGTACTTTTTTTTTTTTTTTTAGCGATTACTGCACGGATGTAACCCCATTGAAATCAATGGGGCCGAGCAGCAACCGCTGTGTGCACTAGCAGGTCTGAACCTAGCCTTAATATGAAATCTGAAGTGAGTCGGGTTAGAAGATTTTACGCCCTATGCCACCTTGTCTTATTTGTGTCAGATATGTGTCAAGCATGCCTGCAGAGAGGGGTATTAGTAGAATAAAAGCTATTTTAGCTGTTACAGATTCTGCTTTGTATTGAGTTCTAGGTGACCATAGGTGTGCTTCAAATTCTACGGTTAATGCTGTGCAGGTAGGTGCTCCATACAGTGTCCCTTTCCTGTAGATGACAATTTGTCTGTCTTTTTTATGTTACAGAATCGCCACCATGGGAGAATATAATGAGAAGAAAGAGACTTGTGGAACAATATGTCTGAAGTACCTGCTCTTCACTTTCAACTTCTTTTTCTGGGTGAGTCATTATGACACATTTATCTACATAATGCATTGTGTCCCAGAATTCTTCTCTTGCCATACAAGTGGATTCAAAAGCTCCATTTGGTCCTAGGCTCAGACTCTACATTGATCTGCCCCACCCCCTCCAAGCACCCTGCTCATCATTTAACTGTCAATTGCTAACATTTTAGTGTGCTTTATAGGCTGTGCCATGTAACCATTAAAGACATGGGGTGAAGCTTAGCATTGAGGGCCCATTCACACCATGTCCAGATCAGATCCAGACCATTAATGTTTTTCTTCCGCACCAAAAATGCACCCCAGTGTATTTTTAATTTCTGGGCTCTTTTCACACCAGTGCAGTCCGTTCCGGTGCAGGGTAAAAAAAATTCTGCATGTCAAATTTTTTCTGCACTGGAACACGCACAAACGGGTAAAAAAAAGCACCGGAATGCAACAGAATTAATTTGAAAAAAGGGGGGCGCATTGGATAAATAACACGTTACCTTCAAATACACATACCAGTGAATGAAAAAAACTTTTCTGTATGTGCCCGCAAGTCTTCGTATAAAGTCCAAAACTGACCCTTCGATTCTCTGAGCTGCAAGGGTGTGGGTGCACCCAAAAACAATGTCTACTGGGAGCACGTTGTCTCAGAATTGCAATATCCATCACAAATGCACCGCGTTTGCAGAAATGTGTGCATACCTGGCTCGGACGTGGTGCTGAATGGGCCCTAGCCTTCGGCTTTGAGGCTTGCCCTTCTCTAAAAAAAACATTTGTTGGGCATACTGCACTGGTCTGACAAATGTACCTCTATTGAAGTGTATCCCATGTTCTTCTGGCTGCTGTTTTGTGTAATAATCCCTCCCCTCAGTAATGTCGGAGTAATACTCCCCACAAAGGTGATCTTCTGGTGCTGCTAGCAGGAGAGGCTGACGCTTCAACTCTGAAGCATCGTGCCATTGCCCCCCTCCTGTCCCCTCGTCCATTCACGAAACACCTTGTCTTTTTTGGCTGACTGCAAGGCGTTTTGTGAATAGACAGGGAAGATCCTGTCATTCATTCAAACACAAGTACAGAAGGCCTATACTTGGCTCATCCCCACCCACAGCTCTGTAGGTTTTCAGGTGGGTAAAGTGACCATAGTTATCCAGAATCCAGAGAACTCTCTTCATATGTTTCCCCTTGTTCTGCTTGTATTTACAGCTGGCTGGCCTTGCTGTGATGGCTGTAGGAGTTTGGACGCTGGTCCAGAAAAGTGACTACATCAGCCTGCTACCCTCAAGCACCTATGCTGCCACAGCTTACATCCTGGTTGTTGCGGGTGCCATTGTCATGGTAACCGGCATCCTTGGCTGTTGTGCAACCTTTAAGGAGAGGAAGAGCCTGCTGAAAGTTGTGAGTTTTCCAAATGTAACATTTTATGTATATTTGTTCTTTACGACATCTTATAGAAAAAATACTGGAATATATTTGTTTTTTTATTTTCTAGTCCAGTGAACCAGTTTGCTACAATTTCTGATTTAGATATTACCGGTCCCTTCCACCTCGCTCCCCCTCTGCTGCCGCAGTCTAAGGTCCTGTGAGTCATCATGTTCTATTCAGTGTATTGGACGTGAAAATGTCACCTCAGCGTACTATCGCTGCAGCAGAGGACGAGGGGGACGGAAGGGACCGGTCTAAGAGCAAGCTGGCTCGGAGGATCGGGTGAATATAACTTTGTTATATTTGAACCTAGACAAAAACGAGCAGTTAACCCTTGCAGTGCGGTGGTGTATCACATTAAGAAGCAGATAGAGATGCAAAGCGCACTGGGAATCCAGGAAGTTGATGAAAGTGATAGGCAGACGGAAGGCAACCAATCAGCACTCATCACATAACAGGGATTTTATCAAGTAACCTTTGATTGCATTATCAGAAACAACTCTAGTATGCATTCCTATTACAATGCTAATGTTATATTAGGATAATATATGCTGTGACTTTAGAACTCTTTTAGGTCTCCTCTGTACCCACGGATCTATGTAATCTTCACAAATCACTTTATAATGTGAGTTGCTGGGAGACCGTGATGTAGACAGCTGCTGTTTACTTAGGTGTACATCTAGAAGAGTGTGTTTGTATTAGTCTCCTTTGGGCAGGTCCCTTGTAATACTGGTGTAATGTCAGGAATGTGAATTGGGATCTCTCCTCCCTAAGGAGAACCATTTATCTCCAGTAAAGATTCCATGCTGTAGCTGACTACAATGCCACCTGCTGGTAACATTTCAAATGGTGATGTTTTATATTCCATACACTGCTCCAAAGTCTTTGTTCATTACAGCAATTGCATGTTCTGTTGGTTATTATCACCTAGTGTTGTGTTAGTTTAATAGGGATGTGTTAGGGTTGTCTATGACACCTTTGCTGTCACAACTGATTGGAATCATAATTCATTCTAATTATATTGTTTCTTCTGTCCTCAGTATTTTATCCTGTTGATGTGCATTTTCATCCTGGAGATCCTGGCAGGAATCCTGGCCTATATATACTACCAACAGGTGGGTGGATGGCTTTCAGCTGCAGATACCAACCAAAACCTTTTTATTTATTTATTACAGGTATTTTTATCGCCTTCAGTGAAAAATGTACTTTAGGACCGGGAGTCTGCTTTTGCTGGGATTTCCTTCTAAAAATGCTAGTTTCCTGGCTGATGCTGAACAGTGGCATCAGTACTTGGTCTCCGACCTTCTTTCTCTGTGTTTTGTTCTATATCGGTGACAGCCAGGCCACTAGAATTCTTAGGAGAGTTAGCAATGGCAACGCCTGCATCAGTACAGGTTTCTTTTTTCACTCTTTGATAACATGATTTCCAGGAGGTCACTTACTTTACATGTATGTTATAAAGGAAAAATACATATATAGTTTTAATTTAACAGGCTGCTGAAGCAGTGGTCTCTCTGTAAAATTCCAACACACCTTGTGCTGGGGCACAGCATTCAGGAGTTCTGCATGCAACTTCTGCACCCTCCTTGTTGAGAGTTTTCTCTGACACAGCATGGAGGGGGCATGTGGACCTCTGCAGGGAGACCACTGCTTTCACACACCGGGAGCAAAGGTCCTTCTCCAGCATGCTGGCAGTCTGTGGCTTAAAGTAAAAAAAAAAAAAATGGAAGACTCAATTCACAGAACCTTAACACAGCGATGAGGATTTTGTATTTAGCCATGTGACTGTAATTTTAAAATCTCATTGGACAGAAAATTGGTTTCCTTATACTGGTGTGTTAACTTGGTAAATTTTGACTTTGTTGTTTTGATGCATTTGCAATGTATTTAGCTGATTCAACCTCAAATTCACCTTTAAATAGCATGCTCATTCTGTGTTCATTTCAGAGGAATAGATTTCTGTGCCAGTTACAGTAGAATGAGAATATGATTTGCTTTCAGTGCAGATACTTTTAGAGGAATTTTATCAAAACTGGAGCAGACCAAAACTGAAGCGGCTGTGCATGGCAACCAATCAGCTTCTCTCTTTGATTTTCAAATCTTAACTGAACAAACTAAAGAGAGAAGCTGATTGGTTTCCATGCACAGCCACTTCAGTTTTGGTCTGCTCCAGTTCTGATAAATCCCCCTCACTGTGTCTCAAAGCATTATCTTTGAGGATTTTGTTTTGCATAAACTCTAAAGTGTTAAACCCACCCAGCATAACACCGCAGCCATTTTATGCAGGAGGATATTCTGTATGCGTTACCAGTCACTGTTCTCTTCCTTCAGTTAATTGGAGGTTGCATTCCTGGCTCCAGACACCCCTAGGGCAGTGAATGTCTAATTTAGTTTTATTTGATTAAGTAAGAGGGCACATGTGACTGCATGCTTGTGCATGGTAAATCAGTAATTATGTCGAGTTTGACATGCTGTCCTGACTGCAGACTGCACTCCACCCACACCTGCCAAGAATTAGGAGGTGGTTGTAATGTTATAAATGCTTATTCAGATTTATTCTTGAAAACCAATTCATCTGGGGTAGCACATGCATGCCATGGACCTGAAGAGCCGCTCATTAGATTTGCTCCACACACCCTGGTTACCTTGACAGCCCCAGTCGACGTTATCTTACACTGACTCTCTCCCAAGCTATTCCTTGCCACTCTAGAACACACAGGAGCAGCATTGGGACACCGAAGGGGCATCCAACTATGCACATATATTTTTCACAATCTTTGTACTATAGGAGTCTTCTCTCCCGATCCACTATACCTATTGATCACAGCTGTATTATCATCTGCGAACCCTTTCCCTCTCAGTGGGCAGTAAAGGCCCTCCATTGCAGTTCAATAAAACTGAACTATCCCAACCACATTGCAGGGTTCCCCCATGCGCTGGCAAATACACCTGATTATTGTTTTATACATAACCCAAGAAATGCAACTCGATTTCTCATGGATATGACACAACCCTTTATTTGTGGGGCATACCTATAAATATTAAGCATCCAAAAACCAGCATGTTGGCTGCATCTTCCATTTAGTGATATGTTTACTTGTTGTCCTCTGGACTGTCGGGTACTATGTGGGCTGAGGGAGACCTTGTTTATGCATGACCATTTAGGACTATCAACTTCGCACCAAGAGGACCATCTCTTTGTTCTAACTCAAGTACTTAATATTATGTTATTGCACAACATTTTGTTGCGCTGATCCCTTGCCAGTATGAGGCCTTGTGGGGGAAGTTATGTGTCCCTTCAACTGGCATACCCTCCTGCTAAACTCAAGCTCCCCTTTTCTTTTTTTTTTTTACCTACTGCAGGCTGACTAATCAGAGGTAGTTAATTTTTGAGCTTAACAAAACTTTAATGCCAGAAGAGTGTGATGAGATATATGGCTCGTGTTTCCTAGTAGTACTGGAAACATACAAGCCTTGGAGAATTCTGATTTTTTTTGCTGTTGGTACTTTACCATTCCTAGAATAGCAAAATGTGTCCCAACATACCCTTCTACCTGCTTTTGAGGTTGCCCTGGTTAAGGAAATATGACCCATATGTAGTGGACCTGCCCAAAAGTGTGCCGTCTGTAAAGAAGAGTCTATACCTTTTGTTAATAGTTACCTCCAGCTGTCAACCTTGGCTTAGTTACATACCGCGCCCCCCCCCCTCCTCCCCACCTTATGTATTCTT